>NC_092809.1:1504283-1805140 GCF_040954645.1 Diabrotica undecimpunctata | reverse complement strand
AAAACTCAAGCGTTTTCTTCCTCCAAGAGTCTTCCATCTGTGAAGTTTTTGGAGCCAACGTTCATCAGGCATCCTCAATAGGTGTCCAAACCATTTTAAACCTCTTCTTTCTATTCTGTCAATGACCGTTTCTGTAGCATTCATGTTATTTCTTATAGATTCGTTGGTCTTTCTTTCCAGCCTTGATGTTCTAGCACTTCTTCTTAAATAATCCATTTCAACTGCCAACAATCTTCTCTTTAGGTCTGCAATCATTGTCCATACTTCAGAGCCGTAACAAAGAACTGATTCTACCATGGTTTGCCCTATTCTTTTTTTGTTCCTTTTGGAAATGTTGCGATCCCACCATAAGGAGTTCATGCATCCGACAATTTTACGCCCCTGATTAATTCGGTGTTTAATTTCGATTTCTCCCAAGCCGTTCTTATCAATGAGTGCACCTAAATATTTAAATTTTTCCACTTGTTTGATTTCCACGTCCTAATCTATCAACACTTTAAACCTTGCATCTGAATTGATAACTAAATATTCTGTTTTTTTCATGCTGACTTGTAACCCCCATTTTACATATTCTCTGTATAGATGTTTTTTCATAAATTCTAGATCAAAAAAAACTTGAGCTAGGACGACTTGGTCATCCGCAAAGTTCAGGGAGAACAGTACGTCATTTCCTATGTGGATGCCCATTCTCTCGCGGACTCCCTGGTTTTTCTAATTTTGGAGGACTGCCTCAATATATAAAATTAACACCAAGGGTTACCTACTGCATTCTTGTCTTAGTCGTTTAGTTACTTTTATTGGCTCTGATAGTCTATTTCTGATTTTTAGGTAAGTAGTGTTATCCCTGTACACGTCTGTGATTATTCCTAAAATGTATGGACTAATGCTGAGTTGTTGTAAAGCTGGCCACAATTTAAGCGTTGAAACTGTATCATACGCCTTTTCTACGTCGATGAAGGCTAGATGTACTTCGGTACCAACTGCTATTCTTTTTTCTATTAATTGTTGGAGTATGAACAAATTATCAGTGCACGATCTAGCAGGCGTAAATCCACTTTGGTCTTCGCTAATTAGATGTCCTACATCATATTGTAATTTTCCATTTATTATCTTTCCAAACAATCTCCCGAAGGTAGGTAGGACACTTAATCCTCTGTAGCAATTAGGATCTTTTCGATTACCCTTTTTAAAGATGGACACTTGGTGAGCCCTTTTCCATTCAGATGGTACTTTAATTTGTTGGCAGCATTGATTAATTATAAAATTTATTCGTTCTATTAGGAGTGGACCTCCTGCTTTAAGTAACTCTACAGCTATATTGCCAGGTCCTGGAGATCGCCCATTTTTCATTTTAATTATCGCAGTACGGACCTCATTGTTAGTAGTATTATTGTTACTATTTGTTTGTCTCTTCATACTGTAGTCTTTTCTCATATATTCCAATCTGGACTCTTAGAGTAATTTTTTTAAAGTGATTTTTCCACTTTTCTATAGAAATTAAGTTGCTCTAAATTTCTTTAAATATATTGTGATAATATTGTTGTTTATCAGCCTTGAATCTTCGTTTTATTTCTTTGTTGATGTCTCATAAACTAGCTTTTTTTCTTTTGATATGCACACAATTTTTTCTTTTAATGGATTATTTACTTTTGAGCGAGTAGTTGGTGTGGTTATACAATGTTAAATAGTCTCCTATATTTTTTCTGATGTACTTTTACCAATAGAGGACATAATTTTTTTGCACTTATTAGAGAAGACTGTCCTTCTTTCTTAGTTCAATCTTTTTTGTCTTTCTCCTTTTATTGGAAGCTTTAAGTTTGAGCTTTCCTTTAGCTACAAGAAGCGTATGATTTAATTCACATATTGCTTCTGGATATGAGCTGACTGTTTGGATTCCCCATGGAGAAGGTAGAAAAAATGTTTATCAAATTAAAAGCAAATATTTCCATATTTAGTGCGGAAGTAATTGCCATTATACCAAGCCCTACTTTTTGTTTCTAACAGGAAATCCTTCGGTATTATTGTTTCAGATTCCATGTCAGTTCTCACAGCCATTTAGCTTTTTTTCCAACCACATACTCCACCCTACATAATATTAATTAAAAATTAGTGAAATACTTTAAAGAAAATCAAAAAAAATGTGATATTTATATGGGCCAAAGCACACAGTGGAATTAAACATAATGAACATGTGGACCAACTAGCCAAATTAAGTATTTATTCAGTGGATACCACAAAATATCTACCCAGTATTTCTGATTTGGATGCTACACGCAAGGCGGTCTTGAAACATAAACGGAGTGAGCCATGGTCTGAGTTTTGTTTTACCAACCCAAATAGATACACTTCTTTACACACAACTGTCCCTGTTTCACATTGGCATAGAACTTATAATGTCCCTAGGTGTTATATAACAATTATATCTAGGCTAAAATTTGGACACGCCTGTTTTCCTGCTAATCTTTCAAGAATTCATGTGATTGAGAGTAAAAACTGTGTGGAATGTGAAGTAGAAGGCGATCTAGATCATGTACTTTTTGGTTGTGGCAAATATAATTTAGAATCCACCTTATTATATAATAATATAGTTCATCTTACCGGCAAATCTCCGTTTAACGTTTTTTCTGCCCTAGGACTCAAAATAGATTAATTTACGATTGCATAATCGATTTTTTGACTAAATGTAATATTTTTCTTTAGTTAAAAAAAAATTTTTTGTTTTTACTTTTTACCTTTTTTTTCTCCCTAATATGTTTATTCTTATTTACCGTGGCCTAGTTTTCCTGTATATGTTATGTCATATAATGTCCTGATGGGCCCCTGAACGTGAAGCGAGTAACCCATATTAATTGTATGTGTTTATTGAGATATATATGTGTATGTATATATATTTTTTCTCTTCTTTTCATTAATTTTTGTACTGGTTTCCCAACTTTAAATTTATCTATTTTAGTCTATTTGATTGCAAATAATTCAAAAACTTTTTACTGCACCTACTGAGATTAAAATATCATGTAACTGGCTGTATGGCAACCTGCCAAAGCCATATAAAAAAAGACTGTTTGGATGGATATCCAACGAATATTAGTGACGATGTAGTCAATTTGATTTCTAGACCTATCTCCAGGACTTTTTCAAGTATCAAGTTAGCGTATTTGGTGTGTAAATCGAATATTCATAATAAAATAGTAATTTTTGATAGAAAACCGATCTAAATATCGATTAAGTGGTCTACTTTCTCATTTTTCTGGCATCTGCCGAACTTTCTCAGAACCTAACAAATCTAGCACCTTTACGTACCTAACAGATATAATAAAAGCATTTGATCGAGTGTAAATACAAATGTGATACATTTTATATCAGAGTTACACCAGAGGAACACCAAAAGGTGAGCTGGTAGAACCAATTGCATTCTAAAAAATATTAAAACAAGAGGACTTCCTGAGTCTCTTTTTGTTTAATCTAATCATAAATAAAATGATACAGAAAGTACAAAGATAACAAAAATAGACACAAAATGGGAAAACCAAACTGATTTTTTTTTGCTTTGTCCATAATGTCATAGTTATTGACTCTGGAAAATGGGGATAATAAATTGGCAACTGAAAACAAAATATTACAAAAGTTATGGAGGTGAACCGTCTAATAATAAAATAATCTAGCGACGACAAAATATAAGAATACCACTCTTTGGCAATAAACGTTTTATGAGCAAACGTGAAAAGCAGATAATACAAAACGGTGGTTAGATCGGTAATATCGTACATAGCCAAAATAAGAGTATTTCAAAGCACAACAAAAGAAAAAGAAAGATACAAAGCTTAAAATAAAGATATAAGATTTAGGAAATTAATAACTGAAACAGAAATAGAAAAAACATGAGAATCTAACCCCAATAACAAGAAGCAGAATAGTAGGAAGAGAATCATTAACAGGAAGATCAAGAAAACAATCTTTATAAAACCTAGATAAACAGGCCAATATATCTATATGTACAAGAAAAATAAAAGAAACCACAAACAAGAAAAAAAATCTGACCTTTATTTCATTTTGTGTATATATTTTAACTGGAGTATAATCCCAGCGAAATATTACAATTCGATTTCTTGCAAACTTGGAGGAAAAATTTTTGAAATAAAACCGTTGGTACGTGTCGCGAATCAGGGAGTTTTTTTGTTTTTTGTTCGCTACGGACTTTATATTTGGTGTAAGCTGGTAAAAAGCAAGACTTGCGAAATTGATAAAAGATTGAATTTTAGTCTTTTCAGAGATAAAGTGACTGTTACAAAACTGTTGTCTGGAAGCTGCGGGAGATATGGAGTTGTGTTAAAAGAACGATAAGGCACTACGGAAAGTTTCGTTATTATTATTGGCCAATTTAGAAAAGAGAAAACTACCGAGTAGGTACTTGATACTTATGCGGTAATAATAAAAATGAATGTCATTTACTACACTAAACGAAATATACTAAATAATTATGTCACCTTAATTGGAAGTCAAAAATAAATGTGAATATAAATAAAAAAGGTATACTTTTTATAGGAAGGTATACCTATAGTCTATTTGTTTGCAACTGGCAGCTCATAACAAGTGCAAATCTTCAAATAGAGGTTAAGGTTACCGTCAAGATCATAAACCATTGCTGTAGGGATGTAGTTGAAACCAATAAGAAGTTATGCATTAATTTGTTTAATTCTTCTTCTTAGAGTGCCGTCTCCCTATGGAGATTGGCAATCATAATGGCTATTTTTACTTTAGAACTTGCTGCTCTAAACAAATCAATCGATCTGCATTGATACCAATCACGTAGATTCTTCAACCATGTGTTCTGCCTTCGGCCAACAGATCTTCTCCCTCGAATCTTTCCCTGTATTGTAGCGTTTTAAATTTTTTTTAACTACGAAATATTGATATGTTAAAAATTTCTAAAGACGTCCCTGTTTGTCTGTTTGCAACGTTTAAAATAATCAATAAAAGGCGTGTTGTTTATCTCGTAGTAAAGACGTATTAGCACTGAGTGTTTTTTTCTTTATTTACATTCAAAATTCCCTATTTCGTACATGTTATTTCTAACTATAATATTTCAAGATGTTTTTGTTGCTGAAAAACGATTTGTTTACATTCAAGCCCCCAAATATTCCGGTTGAAAAGAGATTCTTAAAAAAAAATATTGTGAGTCAGGTACTCAATTTTTCTAAAACGTAATAAAGCTGGGAATATTTCAATGTTATTTTGTCGGTTCGTTGCTAAGAATGAGGTCAAGAAGGGTAGATTGTTTGTTTAGATTCATAGACCACAAAAACTAGCTGTGAGGCGCGAGGGGAATTTATTTTGGTTGAATTTGTAAAATCTAACGCAAAGGGAGTCAAGCAAGAGATTTCAGAGTAGAAAGATGTTTGAGTGATTAGGAATCAGGAGTTGATTCAATTTTTTTGGTGTGGATATCTTAAGACCGGTGAAAGGTGATAATACTCTTTGCATAATGGCAGTTTAGAATAAAGTAATCATCATAAGATTTGTGAAGTACACAGGAACTGAAGAAATTTTGGAAAATGACTATATAGGATGTCCCACCAGCTATGTTGTCGTTTGCCTGCTTGATCCAGCCCCATCTGCGTCAGATCTTTGTTCCTAAGTGTAGAAATGGTTTTCTTTTTGTCCCAGTTGAGAGTTTTGTCCTTGCAGTTCCAATCCCAGAGATGGTAGCAAGTTTCTCAGAGTTCAGTGGCAAATTTTGTTAATCAAGGTAACATTCAATATATTAATTTTTTCCAAATTGAATAGACACTATTTTTGATAAACAATAATTGCTTTTATAAGGATTCGTAAAGAATTTGTAATATTTAAAGTTTTATAATTTGATTATTATATAGAAAAGATATTTCATATATAAGGTTAAATTTTACAATATTTTCATGAACAAGGATATCCTTAATTTTTAATAATCTAATTTGGCCATATTAATAAATAACCTAGGAACCATTTCGAGAATTTTTGTAGCAATCTCCCATTGTAAACAGACAACACATGTAAGTTTTTTTTCTTTAAAATTTTGTATTTTGCAACTTTTAATAATAGTATATTCTTCTTGTGCAATCTGTATTTTTGTAACTGTTTATTGGAGACACAAATTAATGTTTTATTTATTGCTCCAACGATTTTGTTTATTTTAGTTTAGAAAAATCTCCTAACCTTTTTTTGTGTGTTTACTTTTTAGGAAGGAAGAGCCCTTTTCTTCTTTCCTTCAGCAAGTTTAGGATCCTTCAAAGCAACGCCCTTATTCTAAATTGCTAGAAGCCTTTTCTTGTTGTTTTATTTACCCAGTTGCCCAGGAGATTTGCGTAAGTAACCCCTTTGTTCCATTTTTTGTGTGGATATCCCAATCCGACCCATTTATTTCAACTTATCTACGACCCCAGCTCTCCAGCTAACCCCTGAGTGCCGTTCGCACCAGTAACGATTGTTTTGCTTTCCCTATCTTCGCCCCCATAGTTTCAGTCCCTAATTTTCTACCCCCATAATCTAACCCTGAGGTAGACAAAATATATCGTTACAGTATGATGAGTCTCAAAATTTCATATTTTGGTCCCCTCATCACGTGGCATAGGTATTCCAGTTTTTTGGTTTGTATAGTGGTGATTAGTTCTGTTTCTTTACCTTTACCAACCCTCTCCAGTACTTCTTTATTTATAATTCTATCAGTCCATGATATTTTTAAGACTCTGCGGTATAACCAGAGGTCGAAAGCCTCGATTCTTTTTAAATTGCATTTTTTTAATGTCCAAGTCTCAGCTCCATATAATAATATTGAAAATATATAACAGCGAATGGTACGTAATCTAAATCTCCAAATTTAGATTTTTGTTTTATTACATATACTTACATAATGCTATAAAAGAAGACCCCATGAAATAAAAAACTCTGAAAAACAGTAATAATAATAAGACATTAAAAGACAAATTTTGTAAAAGTTTTATTTTTATTTTCTTCTTGTTGTTTAATTTTTTCACGAAGCAACTTCTCTCTTTTAATAGTGGTACTATTTTTGAATTTATAAAGCATATCTACACTGTTAGATTTATATAATACTTTGTCTCTTGGGAAATAATCATTTATTAATGTCTTAAGCGAATTTGACAAATCTTCTTTGGGGTAGCTGTCTATCTACCGATCAAGTAAGGGAAAGTTGTGACGAATTTAATATCATGCGTGTTATTCAGTTAGCAGTTCAGTCGTTACTGGTAAACTTAAAAACGATACTTATTCTCGAAGAGAAAAAACTATTACTTTAAATGTTCATGACTCCCTTGTTTATCATCTTTCTTTAACGAGGGTTAGAGAAAGAACCATATACAGATTTTTAAGTGAAAGAAAACAAGGAAACATTACTGAGCCAAAAAGACATGAAGGAAAACAACCAATGGAAATTGATGACTTTTATAAAAACGTCCTTCACAGAAAAGTTCATTCGTACTATTTAAACAAGTAGATTCCCACAATGGATACAATATAAAAGGCAATAAGAGATAATAATTTTCCTCACTTTGGCCGAGATAAGTTATGGAAATTACTAAAAGAAATCGATTTTTGTTATGAAAAACAAAGATAAAAACCTATATTTAACAATTACGAAGAGATTGTAAAATAAAAATAAAAACATTAAAATTAGATGAAAGATGCATTGTCTATGTTGATCAAACTTAACTAAACGAAAAGCATATCATTTCAAAAGTATGGGTAGATAAAATTATTATAAATTCTCGACAATCTTGACTAGAAGGATATTCTAGAAATGGTCTAAAGGGTCAAAGATTATTAATCATGAGGATTACTTTTTTCAGGCATTGAATTTTTTACCAAATAATACTGTCGTTGTTAACGCCAGCTATCACTCAAAATTAGTGAAAAAATTACTGATGGTCTCATGGAAAAAAGTAGATATAATTGACTGGCTAAAACGCAAGATATTATCGTATGATCAGACTATGCTTAAAACGAAATTATTACGACTTGCAAGAAAACATAAATCGTACTATAAAATGTTTCATTGAAGAAATGGCAAAAACAAAAGGAATCACGGTATTCGGTTTGATACGTTATCATCGTCAACTATATCCATTAGAGTTAAAATGTGCTTAAGCAAGAGGTAAAGTGGCCAGACAAAAAAAAAACAACTTTGATATGGAAGAATGTCAAGCAACTCATCTAAAACGTTTAAAGATGTGGGATCCTTTGTTATGTAAAAGTTTAAATTCAGCGTTTTTAAGCATAATTCAAATGCCTTATATGTATTGTCAAAACTTAAAATGGAACCTTTATGTTAAAGCTTTTAAATATTAAGCTCTAATAATAAAAACTACACCGACCAGTCAATGGAAGTGATAAATTTTATTGATCTCATGAGAATCGTAAAGAATAGTAAAAATTGCACAATTTTACTTTACAACTAATTTTATTTGCGCCAAAATACAAAAATTACGTAAGAAAGCTGCACTTTTCAGCTTTAACCTTCCATCGGGCGTAGCTGGTCCAGTAGATACAAGCAGTCTTTCTTTTGTGTTGTCTGCGGCAACTTTTATAATTACAATATTTCACCTCTAGACAGCCTCCGGTTTCAATACTAGTAATTGATACGTCTGAGACAGTTTGTGTGAAATGGTCAGATAAGCAGGTGGCAGACATTTTGATCTTTTAGATACACTTCGCCCGAACAAGTTACCGAATGGGTTATTTTTATTTTCAGGCAGAACCATGACAAGTGAAAGAAAAACTTACAACTTAGAAATTAAAGAACATGTAGATGAGCTACTCAGATCTCTAGATGATGATGACTTTGAAATTAACGAAAATTTCGACAAGTATAGTTATAGTGATGAAAAAAACTATGCAGAAAACCGAGAAGAAGATTCTGCAACTAAACAAGAGGATGAAATACGTGAACTGGAAATGGAACCTAATGAAAATAATTTTTTGCTTGGAAAAGGTAATGGCATTTTATCCCTAAATTAAACAGAATTTGGGCTAGAGCTTATAATATAATTAGGCATCTGCCTAAAGGATGCAAAAGAAGCGAGTATACCTCTTGAATATTGGCATAGTTTTTTTACCAATTAGATATCGGAAACGATAGTAACATATACAAATCAATATACAAGAATCGTGGCAGATAATTTTGAAGGCGAGATATGTCTATTATTTCTAGCAGGAGTCTATAAAAGCAACAGACTGAGTTTGGAAGAACTTAATGGATCAAATGGTGATTGTGTCGAAAAATTTGGACTGCTCAAGAGTATTAAAAGGTTTAAATTCATCATTCGATACCTAACGTTTGACGACTGCTTGACAGGTTTGTTAAAAATTGTCAAAAAAATTATTCTTTAGGACAAAAGGTAACCTTGGAAGAAAAATTAGAAGCCCTTTGTGAACGATGTTTTCGCCATTATATACCATCAAAAGCTGCAAAATCTGGTTTAAAGATTTTTGCTCTTGCAGATGCTAAGGTATGTTACTAATATAACTTAGAAATCTATTCGGAAAAACAACTTGAAGGTTAGTTCAATGTCAGTAATATACTAGCAGATGTTGTCAAAATGATGATATATCCTATAAAAGTCACAGGGCAAAACCTTCTACGGCAAAACAAAATTTCATGTGTTGAAACAGTAAAAAAAAAAACAAGAGAGCGACTTTGTTTCAACACTTGGGAGACAGTATTCAAGTAAATTTAGATTCAAGGATTCCATAACTTTAGTCTTATAATATGTTCCAAAGAAACGAAAGAACGTTATTCTTGTTTATAGTGAACATTATGACAAATCAATAGATCCTGACAATGGTAATAAAATGAAGCTAGCCATTGTAACTTTCTATAATGAGACAAAAGTGGAAGTAGATACCGCAGATAAAATGTGCGCATCTTTCAATGTATGTAGAAATGTAAAACGCTGGCCATTGGTAGTGTTCTTCTAGATGCTGAATATGAGTGGAATTAACTCACAAATAGTGTACTTTAGAGAAGGTTTTAAAGAAACTATAAGACGACTTTTTCTGAAACAACTGTCCCTGTGATTGTATTAGTTTATACCAGAATAGATTGACCAGAATAGATCAAATTAGTAGTTGAATTTAATTTGATCTACAAGAAAAGCTAGAGATTCAGACCTAATTTGCGAGCAGTAACCCAAAAAGAAGCTGATAAAGCACCACAGAAATAAAAAAGATCTGTAACCTGCACCTCAGGCGATTATCTAAAAAAAATTCAAACAATAATTGGGTAAAAATAGGGAAAAGGGCCCAAAAATGGTATGAATGGCGAAATTTGAAAAATTGTATATCAGATACTGTGAACTCTACTGATTTTTAACAATCGCGATTTAAAAGAGGAATGATAGTAGTTTATTTTCTTTAAAGCAATTTCTGTATCTATAACCCCGTGGAAAAAAGTTATGGGGCAAAAAAATCGTGCATGTTTTTGCGTTTTTGCTTTGTTTTTGGATTTTTTTTTAAATATTTTTGATTCTTGATTCTTGATTCTAAAGGTAAGTACAAAATGTGCATATATTTCACCCTAATGCACCCTAGGACATAAGGTCCAATTCACCTCTTTCTCAAAAACGCCTTTAAATGAAAGCAAACCGTGGTTTTTTTATGTTTGGGGTTCCATTAACCATATAAAACAATAAAACACCTTTAAGGGTGTGGTTCCTTTCTAAAGTACATAATTAATAGCCTATACCTAATCAATACCTATACCAATAGCCACTAAAATAGTTATACATGTTTGAATCCACCAAATATGTGGGTGAAAACTCTTTAAATGTTATTTAATACCAATTAATGTATGTTCCATATGTATAGGTAAAACAAACACTCCTGACCATGGAGCTGCGCGAAGGCGGAGTCAAATTCACGTAAAGGCAGAAAGGTTCTATTGTAAGTGGAATTATACAGTGCACAGTACAATGCGTTTTGCATGGAAGTGGGGACTAAACCAAATTTCGTCTACTGCGCCGTGGTCAGGAGTGCTTGCACTATCTCTACTTATAATCAAAGTCCGTTACCGTGCTCTGAGTGCAAATATGTTGTTAGATTCTGTTAGGAAAACAATTAAATTCTGTTATTATGAATTATTTTTTGACATTTTCATCCAACTTAATTTGGATTCTGCTCGTTCTTCTTCGCTAAAGAATGTTTTAAAATACTCCAACAATGTTAATATCAGTATATAATTTAAAAGGACTTAAAATTCATATTTCAATACCAGACTCCATTTTGCATGTACATTCAAGAAACTATGAAAAGACCGAGGTGGCAAGTTTATGGCTACTTACGGGAGACAACGTCAAAAGAAATTTATAGTTTATTATGAACTTTATGACGTATCTTTCAGTGCACAGTCTTGTGCATAAAAGCTAGCTCTCCTATCTGATGATGGGGCAAAATTGAATTTTCCGCCATACACACTGAAAAAACTTTATTAAATGTTGTTCCTATGTTCTCATAGAAAAAAAAATAGTAGGTTATTACACATTTTTATCCTGCCAAGATTTTTAAAATCACATCTTTTGTATAATCTACACACATTTTTTTTATGAACATGAAGGTGACTATTAAATGTTCAAATTAGAATTTTTTTTACCTAAATATCATTGTTAATACCACATCCATATCTAATTAGATTTAATTTTTAGTCCTATCGAGAATTTGTACCGTGTATCCAATGAACCTCCTCATACCCTAAGAGGACAATCTCTTCTACTTTCATATGCTCCATCAACATCCGCAAATTCCTTTAATCCCGTTTATTACCTAATTGCCACAATGCCATCATCATCGAGCAAAAAGACAAAAGAGGGAATCTAATCGTTATGAAAAGGAGACCAAAAAAGTGGCCTCTGATGGCGGACATATCCGGAAATGCGAATGCGCCAAATTTAAATTTCATGACACTTCACAATAATCATACAGTGGTGTAGGGGTTCTAATTTATCTATTTATTTGTTATATTACATAATAGTAATATTACATAATATTAATACATAATACACTTTTTTTAACACTAGAACATAATAAAGTTTTAATTAAATAGTAACAATAATAGTCTAAAATGTGAAACAATTGTTAAAAAACTTAATAAAATAAAATAATCTTTCATGTGACAGTTGGGACAAACAATAACATCAGCAATAGCATAACCCAACTAAATTTGATTTCTTGAACAAGGAAAGAGTCTCTCTTTCCTTGTTTAATGTGGCCTCTCAAGATGGCACTTCCTGTCTAACAATATTTTTGCCCCCACTACCTTTACATTCCCTCTTTTGTCTTTTTGCTCGATGGCCATCATATTCCAAAAACAATATCCCAGACCTTATCATCTCCCTGGGAGACGATTTTGGGTGTAGTTTATAGCAAAAGTTTGGTTCTTTTCAAAAACGTTGTTTGTGAGAGAATGGTTTATTTTACACAAAAAGTCCTAACAGACATTTTTGTTTAAAATTATCTCAACTACATTTTTTACTTAAAATATTTTTTTCTACTACTTACAGATTCCTGGTAAATTTATTTTTTTGCGTTTTTACCCCCACATCAGGGGAGTTTTAGGGGGAAACCCAGGGGTAAAAGTAGTAAACCTTTTTGCATCTTTTTTGGGGTCCTAAAATTAATATTCTCTGCGAAATTCTGCTTATTCGTATGATTTTTTGAGGTTCACTGGCATTTTTGTCTCTGAAGACTATAGTAATCTGATAATGTTTTGTTACTTTTAGCAATTTTGTAAGCTACGATTTAACTTGCCAGTGTCGCAGCCTTTTGAGTATCAGATTGCTTCGTAAGCATGTTTTGCTGCCCACCTAACCTCTCTTTTTGCCTTTTAACAAAAAACTTTCTCTCTGCATCTGTCATATCGCACCCTTAATGATAAAGTGGCATAACCCAAAAATTCCTAAATTTTGAGTTTCAGATATTGAAGCATGTTTAAAATTTCTTTAAATTATTCACCTTAGAAAATTACTTTCACGCCGCCTATGTGTATATATTTTGTTAAAAGCCTTAAAATTAACCCAAAAGCAACGAGCGATTTGTTACGCTTTTTTTAACAATGAAATATTTCGCCAAATATTCCCTGTTCTTTTTATCTATCCTTTGCTAAATAGAAATCTTTCGTAGTAACAAAGGAATCAGTGCCTATTCTAAAATACCAGGTCTACCTTCTCAAAAAAGCAGAGGAGTTGGTTTTCGGTGAAAGTATAAGTCCTGTCGGGGGATAGTGGTTAGGTTACAAAAATGACCACACTAGCCTTACCATTTAAATATCAATTTTGCGTGGCACTCTCAGACAATACTCCCACTCATTTTTTATCCTTAGCGTGGCTAGGAACAGAATTCGAATTCATTTTCGAGTTGGTTCCTGTAGCAAGAGGTTTGTCTCCATCAAACGGTGGTAAGTGTATTTTCAATTCACCCTTATCTATATAAAATATCTTCACACAATGATTCCTATATTAACTATTTTCTCTTTTGTCAAACAGACGTCTTCCAATTCGAAGGAGCGAAGTCACTTCTGGTTTCCGTTCATTCGTCTCTAGGTTCATTATCTCTACCTTTCATTCGTCTCTACGTTCATTAATCTCTACGTTCTTTCGTTCCTTCATTTATCTCTACTACTTACTACTATCTGTGCTGTTGGCTGCTTCTCTTTTCGTCTACCTAAATCAATTTGAGAGATTACGGATTGAAGACCGTAAGTCATTACCGTACCTGCCGTCCCAAGTACCTGTTGCGAGGACAACGTGTCAAGTGCCTTTATTGAGAGCAAGAGAGCGATATAGTGTATTTTTTTTTACTACTATACCTCAATATAACTTTTTTGACGAACTATTTACCTTTTATTTTTTTGTTATGATATAAATTTATATTTTTGTGCATGGTGTATCTCTTTCAGGCATTTTTATTGATTTATATTATTATTTGTTTTATCATATAAACAGTGTATATGTGTCGAAATATAAAGTGTGTACCGCACCATCATAATACCTTTTTCTCTCACGGTTTACTTTATTCTCGCGTGAGTATCTTAACTGTACCTTACCTTTCTTGTTATCTTATTCTATATGTCTTAAGGTTTCCATGTTCCTCTAAAAATAGTGTGGTGCCCAAATATTTCCCTTCTCTTATCTTCTAACATCTCTTCTCTTTATCTTCTAACTTCTCGTCCCTGTATCTTCAGTACTTCTCTAACTGATTCTTTATATTTGAGCTGTAATAAGAGCCCCGACCAAGATACCTCTACCAAACTGAAGCCTGAGCCTAGTACCGTTCTTTGTGTAACCTCTAATCTGTCATTAAAGAGGGTACAATATAAAACTATCAAAAATTAAATTATAACACAATTATTACATCAAAATTTGCACAGATTACATTGAAAACAATAAGGTTTCTTGCGGTGAAAAGTATTTTCTTACAAGTATTATAGGTTCGACAGCCACAATAATACAACACAGATAACCGTAATTATAGAAACGTTTTTTGCGTTTTCTGCAAATTCATATGTTTTTAGTTGTGCCACTTTATCATTAAGGTTGTCAATGCTTATATTTTGTATTTTCATGTTTTTTAAAGAAGTGTCCAGACAAAGTAAAGTCATTAAAATCTGCAATTGATCATTACAAATAAGGCACACTGACTGTTCTTCCTTAAAAACTCGACACTAAGAATCAACTTTGCGTTTTTTCGTCGTCCTTTTGCTGCTGTAATAAAACAAGCAAATATTAATTGTATTGTTATGCTATTTACTTAAGTATGTAAAATAACCCGACAATTTAAATATTTTTTTTTCAGTGTATGTGCTCTCCTGAACTTCCATTACGTTAGTTTATAAAATAAACGTTTGGCTTTTCTAGGACAACCGAAAATAAATATTCAATTTAAGTTGAAGAACAAATTTCATTTTAATATTTCAGCAATATTTTTCAATAAAATCTGAATATTCCGTTTAAAGTTATTTATTTCATGCATATCGTTGCCGACAAAGTTGCAAAAGTTTGCTATGCACGTCCACTCCCAGCTCGGTCGCCTCCAAAAATGCAGCTTTATCTTATGCCATACAACCGATCAAAATTCATATATTTGCTAAATTCAATTTCCAATCGTTTACTCTGATATCACAATAACATGAAATCGGAGTTTTCGACAAGATGTTGATTCAGTGTCGTGCGGAAGATGGTTGAAAACGGTTTAAAACGTCAAAAGCAAAGGGTTGTAAGTCCACATCGGAATAATATATATTAAATGCATTTTTTGTATATCTGCCATATATATTGTGTATACAGTTAATTTTTATAATAAATTGCATATATCTGCATATTTTTATAACACAAATATGTAATGCCAATATTATTTAAATGTGTCGACAATTTCTCCAAATAGTTCATTCAAATTTCCCGAGTAATAAAATCTGTTTCTTTGAATTTTGGGCTTAATTGCTATTTTAATAAAATGTTTAAGGTAAACTCTTAATAAAAGATAATCTACGACATGAACTATATAAAGAAGGTGGCCATGATAACATAATGGCATTACCGCAGCTTATAAAGGAAATATGGACACGAAATACCTCCCTAATGATTGGAATATTGAAATACTTTGCCCCACACAGAAAAAAGGAGATATCTTTAAATACTCTAACCACAGAACAATTACGCTTCCAAATACAGCGTACGAAATATTTTCCACAGTAGTAGGTCACCGTATGGATAGTAGGCTGGTTTTAGAGGTAGTAAATCTACAATTCAATAGATTGCAACCCTGAAACAAATTTTGGAAAAAACACTGGAATATGGCATTGGTACTCATCACATATTTATAAACTACAAAGCAGTCTACGACTGCTTTGTAGTCGTAGTGTAGTCTGTAGTCTTCTATTCAAAGAATAGAAGAGAAATGTTTACGGCAATCAAAGAGCTAGGAATACCAAATCAGTTGGTAAATTTAACAAAACTAACTCTTGAAAAAGTTGAATGTAGAGTACGAATTCAGGGAGAACTATTTGAACCTTTTAAAACAAATAACGGGCTGCGTCAGGGGGACCCTCTCTCCTGTATACTGTTCAATCTGGCTCTGGAAAAAGTAATGCGTATGTCACAAATCACAATCACTGGTTCAATATATAATAAATCAGTCCAAATTCTGGCTTATGCTAATAATATCAATATTGTTGGGGAAACGGAAAACGCTGTACGAAAGGCGTATGTAGCATTAAAAGAATCAGATACAAAAATGGGTTTAATAATAAACACCAATAAAACGAAGTATATGAAAATAAGCAAGCAATCACAAATATTACGACCACTTGTTATAGAAAACGACGTCATCGAAGCAGTGAACGAATTTGTATACCTGGGAGCGCTCCATAACACTTAAAATAATAGTACCGCAGAGATAAACTGCAGAATTTGCACGGCCAACAGATGCTATTTCGGGCTCAATCTCCTCCTTAAGTCCACAATACGCCCAGTGCTAACGTATGGTTCAGAAACCTGGACTCTAACAAAAAATAATAAAAACATGTAAGGATGTTTCGAAAGAAAAGTACAAAGGCGAATCTATGGAGTAGTGAATGACAATGGAGTGTGGTGAAGACGATATAACTTTGAACTTTATAGAATATATCAGGATGATATCGTAGAACATATTTATTAAGATAAATTTATTAGAAAAACGCTCCTTGATAGAGCCATTGGTGAGAGAATATGAGAAAGGCCCAGAACAAGGTTCCTTGATAACATCAATGAAGACATGAGAAATATGGGAATACGTGCTTGGCGGAGAATGGCGATGGATAGGGACGACTTAAGAGAAATTCTTGAGGAGCCTAGGACCCACGCAGGGTTCTAAAGCCAGAATGATGATTAAGGTAAAGTATTAAATTAAACAATTATCACAAAACAAAGTATTTTCTCAAGCTTTCTCTAAAGTTGTAACTATTTTTATTTTTAGACCAATGCAAATCATTGTCAACGCATGTGTTGGTAAAAAAACGTGTGCATAAACTTTGGATTTTTGTTTCAGATTTGTTCTTATAAAAAATTGTCCAATTCAGAATGGAAATTGACAATGTTACAGTGCTTATTGACTCGAAAAACTGAGCAAAAAGAGCTTCGATAATTCCAATTTCAAAAGTGAACAATGTCACTTTTACTTCATATTTGCAGAAATATTTTAAAATTAACATTCTCGGTAAAAATAAGAAAAAACTATATTAAGATTAGCTAAGATGAGACCATAAAAAAAATTCGAAAACTTGTTTTATAATTACCTATTTGTTTCATAATTGAAACATTGGCACATTAGGTGATAGGGGTTTTACACGAAAAATGTAAAAAATAAATCTTACCTTATTGTGTCAAAGCAGTTAGAGAGAACCAACAATTTGAACATAACACGTTTTATTCCAGATAAGTTTTTTTTCTGCCGGAATGCATACCATGCGACAACGTTTTATTAATGTTAAGCGATAATGCAAGCTATATTGAAAATACTCCACAGAACTAGCATAGATATACCACTATCATTAATTGGGGCTACAGCCTTTTGTCAGCCACGACTCAAAACATTCTTCCAACCTTTCCAATTGAATGTCTATCTTCTTCATCCCCTTACTCTAATGCCCTTAATCATCCTGCACATCGTCCAGATATGTGAGTTTAGGTCGCTACCTTCTTTTTCTTCTGACATGCCTATTAAGCAAGGTTATTAAAGCAGGATCAGTTTCATTTATTCGCGTAACATGGCTAACAATATCTGTATAACCAAAAAGTCTATAAAGTTCGAAAACATATCGCCTTTTTAACAGACTCAATACCTCAATACTTTTCTGTCAAATATTAGTATGAACTCTAAATCTCGAGTTGTCATTGCCCATGTTTTCCCATATCGTACCCGTTAAGTTTATTTCCGAATCTGTCATAACTTTTTATAACGGTCGGTTGAAGAAAGAACAATAACGTATCTTTCTGGCGAATTTCTCTTTTAGTTGTAAATAGTTCTGAAAGATCCCATTGTACCAGCTCTTTACATTCAACTTTTCTCATTATCATCCATCCATTCCATGTATCGAGCCAATTTGAGCCCTGATCTTTCTCATCAAACCTCTGCATTTGTTACGATGTGTAGCCATTCTCCTCCACGATCGACTGCCAAGGAGATTTCTGGCGTCTTTATCCACATTTTCCTCCTATCTCCTTCTTGGCCTTCCAATAGGTCTTTTACCCTGCATTCTTGCATTCAACAGTTTTTTTTGCAAGCCTGATTTCTTCTATCCTAAATAAATATCCTTCCCATTGAATACTCTGTAGGTAGACATAAAGGAAGTTCTGATTCGCCACTTGTTGTTCTTATTTCCTTAGTGTCATTTTAGTTCATTCTGCTAATCCTTTTGGTATTCCAAATTTAATCATAATCAAATATTGGGTTTTGTCAGCAGTATCGTAAGCTGCCTTAAAATTTACAAAGATATAATGGTAGTCTATGGCGTACTTTGTCATTTTTTCTAATATTTGTCTTATGGATGATATGTGGCCAACTAGATCTATTTGTCAACAAGCCTCTTTGGTAGGATCTTATTATATTGTCAATATACTGTGGCAGTCGTTTATTTAAGGAAGGAAATCCCTCTGTTTGAACAGTTTCCACGTTTCTTTGTTTGAATATAAAGCATATAATTCCAGTATTTTAGTCGTCTGGTAAAGTGAGTTCTTGCCATACCTGTATTAATAGTTTGTGAAAGAATTAGGTTGCGAAAGGTTGCAAATATTTGATTGCCACATTTAAAGATTTCTGCAGGTAGGTTGTCTGTTCCAGGTGACTTGCTTTTGGACAGAGACTGAATTGCTTAATTCATTTCTTCCAAAGTTGGTAGTTCAATTTACTCCTGTTCTAGTTCTATATTATTAATACATTCAGCTCTCCTTTCTCCTTTAAGTAGCATACTAAAGTGTTTCTACCACCTTTTCAGTACTTCTACTTTGTAGTTCAGAAGAATTCCATTATGAGCCTTGCCTTGGCTCGCTGTTGGCGTGATAACTTTTCTTGTTGTATTAACTTTCTGTTTTCTTGTTCTCTATTTAATTTTTGGATTTCTTTGAACTCTTTATTGATTTTTTTTTATAGATATCAGAGTTCTGACAAAAACCGAATAAGGTCTAAATAGGAACCAGATCCAAAGAAAAATCGAAAAAGGAACTAATCCGAATAAGACCCAAGTAGAAACCAAATCCGAAGAAGAACCAAAGCGGAATCCAATAAAGAACCGAAAAAGAACCTAACCCGAATATAAACCGAATGAGACCCGAATAAAAACCAAACCAAAAAGGAACGGCATAGCAGCAGGCCAGTTATGAATTGCGATAACCATTTGTCGAATACAGCGAAAATTCTGGTCTAGCTTTGTTTAAATAGCGCGCTATATTAGAAATTATAAAGAAAATCTGTAAGTATAAACCGTCGCAGATGTAGTCAGCAGAAAAATGTGTCTATCCACTACAGACAAGCCTTGGCACAATGTCCTAATTGATTTGATGGGATCATGTCCAATATCTACAGAGAAGAGCATCTTCTTACAGTCATCCGAGACCAATTTACATAGACCGGCAAAGAACACACCGTTGATAGGATCACACCGTTGTAGGAACCACGTCACAAAAATATGTATGCTATATTTTTTTCTCAGAGAGAAGGAATTGTAACGATGTGCATCGCTAGCTTTCGTCGACGGCTTACCACCGCTCTGTACACAAGCACTCCCATCGCAAGTTCCACTTCCATTGATGCGTGGTGGAGGACCAGCAATGGTATAAACAGCGTACACTGGGTGTTTATTGAATCATCTGTGAGTACTATCCACTCTCCATCTGTGAGTGTTAATCTGCGAACAACTCCACTGGCCTTAAGGTGTTGACTGAAGGCCAACCGCTCCGGTCTTTACCGGTCTAAAGGTCGTGGCATATTATCGTGCACGTTGCGTTTCCAGCACATAGCGTTTAGTTTCCGAAAAATATAATTTAAATGGTTTTAAAGGTCGCGGCATATTATCGTGCACGTATAGTTTCCGGCACGTAGCGTTTCCACTCCAGCAATTGGGCTGCGCGTTTACATTTTCTTACATAGAAAGTTTCAGTTTGGTTCGGTGAAGATATGATCTCGCTTTTCTCGACTAAATTATGTGCAATTGCTCTTCTACTTAACGATGAAGAATAAAAAACTGAAAAACTGTTAAAAAGAAGGTTTGAAGTACATCCAATGCTAAGAGAAACGTAACCGGTTGATAAGGATAATGTGAATTAGATGTCCGTCGTTTTCCCCCCGTTGTTTATTTAGGTATTTGTTTGATTTTTATACACAGTATTTAAAAAAATAATTTTCGAGGCTATTTTGTCATTTATGCATGTGTTTTTATTGCTTTGTGACAATTAATCACGGAAGTGATAAACAATTAGAACTTGCGTACGGAAGTGATACCTCTTCTTTTTAAAAATACTTTTGGGTTTGATATGTATGGCTTCGTTAAATATAGTATTTTGTTTTTTTAACTGAAGGTGAAATTAAATTTAAAACATATTTAAACTGAATCCTATTGATTCTAAAATATCCGTAATATTTTTCATCGTCATCAATTAATTCTCTGTATAAAGTCCAGTATTCACATTCCTTCTTCCTTTCTCTTAGCATGGGATGTACTTCAAACCTTCTTTTTAACACAGTTTTTCATTCTTCTCGTTAAGTAGAAGAGCAATTGCACATAATTCTTATCCAGAAAAGTAAGATCATATCTTCACCGAACCAAACTGAAACTTTCTATGTATGAAAATGTGAACGCGCAGCCTAATTGCTGGAGTGGAAACGCTACGTGCCGGAAACTATACGTACCGTACCTTTTAGAGTGTTAGTATGAGATAGATCCGTTCCGTGCCTAAGGGTTAATTAGTCATTGACCTCTTACCTAGACCATCCCTTTTCGTTAGAGAGTGTATTGAAAAACCGTATTGTTGTTTGGTTTTTGTATTAATTATATTTTATTTTTCGCAGGTATGGAGCTGTGCATCAACACCACCTTCGTAGGATTTAATTTTTGTACATATTATTTAGAATAAAATTTTAATGTGTTATTTATTTGTTTCGAATATATTTTTATTTAAATTAAACCTGAGTTTTATTGCGCAAAAGAGTTTCTCGTCACAGTACTGAAGTTGAATGTACGTCTATGTATTAAACCAATATTAACTGGAAAACGAGCATCCAATATGTGAAAGATATTTTTATACAAATTTTACACAAGTTTCCGGTATACTAGATATCGCATGTTTGTAGAAAAGAATGCTTTTCTTACCTGAAATGCATCTTCAAAGGATCCGTACGTATTCGAAACCATTGTGCAACTTTGATAAAGAAGTATGTACTTCTTGGAAATGTATTTCTGTGATCGGTTTCTTTTTGTACACATGGTTACGTTAACTAGATGTGTTGACAAAGTCAGGAATAGATTCCTCTATGAAGTAACTTTAAACTGTATAAAAATAAACTCTAGTTGGAAGGTAAATCCGAATTTAACAATACAAGCGAAGACGTAAATATCATATTGGGAAGTTTGCTTATTGGGGAAAATCATTAAAAATTAAAGCTTTTGTAAGGGTATTGACAGTCCAAATCGCCGGTCGCTTCAAGCATTGTTTCAAAGAGAACAGTTCGTTCTATACAAGACGTATTACTTAACATTTTTAATCAAAATTATCTCAGCTATATTTTTTATTTTAAACATTATTTCCACGGCGGTGGAAATCGACACGTTCCTTGGTAAATTGACGTTCTCCTTGGTAAATCGACGTTTTTCCTCCACCCCCCTCCCTACCCCCTTATACGAGGGTTGGACATTCAGAGTAAAATTTATCTTGTTCGTATGATTTTTAGAGGCTTATTGACATTTTCTTCTCTGATGACTGGAGCATCTTTTTGTATCTATACTATTTTTTACGGTCAAATCATTTCAGGTCAGAATTTATACAAACTGACGGTACTTTTTTTTTATTAAGAAGAAATATTGCCGCATCCACCAAAAGGTTATTAGCGGCATTACTCAGTAAACAAAACTTTAAATCTGATACAAGATATTAATTGACCTTAGGTAATTTAATAAGTTTTTTACGTGGCAGTTTTCTCCTAATAAATCTGGTAGAGTATTTGGTATATTGTTTATGGAACGTTCTCTATGGTATTTTGGACACTCGATTAACAAATGGACGACGGTAAGAGGCATAACACATAGGTCGCACAGCGGGCGTTCACTGGCCGAAAGTAAATACGAGTGTGTTATCTTAGTGTGTCCTATACGTAGGCGCGTTAGAACCGTTTGAATAAACCGTGTGCTAGCACTAGTTTTCCACTGTCGTGTATCTGGTTTTAGCGATATTAATTTAGATTGCGATAGAAACCATTCGCGCTGCCACTGACCCATCACTTTTTGTTTAAAAAACGATTTGAGATCTTTACACACACTCTCACGCACTAATTCAGATTCCGCACTTGTTGCTGCATCACGAGCACTACTGTCTGCCTCTTCATTGCCGATAATTCCTATATGCGATGGGATTATGTGGTTCTTTTGGGCGATTTCTAGTTCAGTTTTTATTAGTTGCTCCAATGACTGTTTAGGATACAGATGCTGTATTGCAAGAAGAGAGCTGAGCGAGTCAGTGAGAAACAGAGGTTTTGAAATTATTGAGAGGTTTGCATGTTTTAGGGCACGGTACAAAGCAAACAGTTCAGCGGTGAAAACACTTGAGCTAGGCGGTAGCTTAAATTTGAAAGTAGACGTTGGAGTAATAAAAGCACAACCAATGCCATCAGTAGATTTAGATGCATCGGTAAAGATGTTTGTGCAGTTAAGGTAGTCTCGTTCAAGAATCTCATTTAGTTTGTTTTTGATTATTATGTTGTTATTGCATTATTTGGACAACTCTATTAAAGAGGTGTTGATTGTTGTGTCAAAATTATTCAGAATTGATCATACTCGTGTGTAATAAGGTTTTCCAGTACGAGGTTTATTAAAGATAAAGTCAAGATTATTTTTAGAAAAAGTATTTTCGAAGAGTGGATGATCCTTATTAGCAGCTACAGAAGAAGCGTGTGAAAGTGTTAAAAGTGCCCGCCTATACTGCAATGATGGTTCTCCAGTTTCGGAATGTAAGCTTTCTATGGGTGAAGTGTGAAAAGCTCCGAGAACGATCCGAAGTGCAGCATTGTAGATTGTATCTAATGGTTTTAGGGTACTCTTGGTTGCGGAGGCATAAACAATTGAACCGTAATCGAGTTTGGATCTAATTAGTGTTTTATATAGAAGGAGTAGTGTAGAGAAGTCGGAACCCCAGAAACGATTTGATACGGTTTTAAGCAAATTGAGTCTTTTGTTGCATGTTAGCGCCAAATGTTGTATGTGCTTTTTCCAGGAAGTTTTTGATCCAGCCACATACCAAGGAATTTTACGGAGTTTTGGAAGGGAATAATGCTGTTGTGAAGATAAAGGACTGGTGTAATGCATGATTTTTTCGTAAACACCATACCAGTTGTCTTTGTAACGGAGAATTCGAAGCCTGTACTAGCTGTCCTATCATCTAGTTGGGTTAAAAATGTCTGTACTATTCTGCACATAGATTCTTTTTGCGCTCCTTTAATGTATACCACTAAATCGTCAGCATAGAGGCGAGCTTTGAGAGGTTTCTGTAATTTGTTTAATATGTTGTTTATGGCAACTAGGAATAGGGTAGGACTAAGTACTGAGCCTTGTGGAGTACCGTTTTCTGCAGTATAAAAATCAGAATAAACGTTATTACCTCTTACTTGGAAAGAAAAGTCTTTTAACAAATTTTCGATATAGGCTAAGCAGTGTCTTCTAATATTGGATGCGTGCAATTTTTTAATGATGTTGAATCTCCAACACGTATTGAAGGCTTTCTTTATATCGAAGAAAATAGCTATGCACATTTGATTCATTGCTAACGCTTCTTGGACATCACTTTGTAAGTCTACGATATTGTACATTGCTGACCGATTACGTCTGAAGCCGTTTTGCTCTGGTAAGAAGAAATGAGATTTTTCCAGTGTCCACATAAGCCAAGCATTGACTATTTTCTCCATTAATTTAGCCATGGCACATGTTAGAGAGATAGGTCTGTATGATTCTGGATCAAGTCGAGGCTTTCTGGATTTTAAAAAAGGCAAAATTGTGGCTTTTGCCCATATAGACGGATATTGACTGACGGCACTTGTTATTATAATTTCCATAACGTTAACCATAGAGTTCAAATTTCTCAAACAGAGCTAAAAATACGACAAACATACGCAGCTGCTGGAGCTTTCATAGGAGTCAACATGGTATTATAATAAAAAAAAAATGTATTCGTGATTACATTGAGAATCTTATTATATTGATTAAATATACAAAAATATCTCTTATTATCAACGTTTTAGTGATAACGTGATATGATGATACACGAAATATAACGTCGGACTATAGCAGTCCGCAAATTTAGAAAAGGTCCAAAAAACAAATATTTTCGGAAAAATGGTCTGAGAATTTATCGATTGTTTAAATATGTAATTAAAATAGATATAAAAAAAACATTTGCACACAAATTAAACAAATACAAAACTATTTTAAGATATCAAACAAAGACTAAATAAAAAACAAATATTTGAGATGAGCAAAGTAGATACACGAATGAATCAAAATAAGTCAATCTTCGCTGCTCTCTTCGGAAATACCATCCTGTAGGCAGTCGGAGCAAATGCATTTTGCGTGTTCTAAGCATAAAAATTTTGGGCATTTTTGACAAGTATATCTGGTTGGCCTTTTTTTTGTCTACTACAGCAAAAACTCGACGATTAGGTTGTGAATTTGGGGATAGAACAATTTCTTCTTCAATACGGCAAATTTCTTTTATTGATCTAATTGATCTAGGAAAACGTTATTTAAAAATCGATCGAAATCCTAATTACTTGTCAGAAATCGATAAACAATTCGACAAGCTGACTTATAGTCCGCATGTTAACTCTGAAATGTTAATAATATAAATTTTATGTAAGTTATAGAGTGGTATTTGGAGAACGACGATGAACCTGATGAGTACGAGGAGGTTGACGACTCTGATAAAGATCCGAACTATGTACAAAGTGATGGAAAGCAGCAGCTATCACAAAAAGAAGTCGAAATACGTGAAGTAAGTAACGGTAGTATTGGATGGGTTGATCTTCTTGAAGCTAGACAACAACAACTGAGAACGAAAGTTTTTTATTGGCAGAAAAGACCAGAAGGAATATAAATGGTTAGAAAGTGCATCGTCTTTTGTTCAATAACCGTCAAAACATAACACTATTCGTCAATCTCCTGGACTTTCCAAAAAAGCTACCCAAATAGTGAACCCAGGTAAAATAGAAATTTGGAAATGCTTATTTGATGAACCAATGACTGATAAGATTGTCCAATGTACAAGTACTAAATTAATTTCAATTTGAAGCAAACTAAAACTTGAAAGTAGTAAATCAAATTCTAGAATACAGATATTGTGAAGGTACTGGCATTTATTGGTTTGTTATGCTCACTTCAGTGAGCTCGCTTTCAAATCTGGTCAAGAAAATATAAATTTACTATTTGCAAAGGGACAAATAGCCAGAAATGCGTATTTACGGTTACTGTCGATATACCTATTATTTTCTTTTTCATTTTCCTGATTTGGGATACATACCATTACATTTTATCAATATATATATATATATATATATATATATATATATATATATATATATATATATATATATATATATATATATATATATATATGCATTATACGTATCTATTGTGTATATGCACATATCATTTGTAGCTGCATATAGTTTTTATGGTGATATTGACATGATTGGTATATACATGCACCAGGTGCTAACCGACCGTAATATTGCTGACCATCACCTTGTTCAAGTCTCTATTAATCACAGATAATATCCGGAGTGCGTCTGATTGATTCTATAGTAATTAACCTATATAATTATCAATCAGTTCACTGACCACATTCAATTAGTAAAGTGATTATGTGAAACGGAATATACAGATTCGATGTAATATACAGCGAAGCGTTGTCTCTATACACTGTTCCTGAATTACATGGCTAAATACATGATACATCTATAAATAATGATTTTTTGAAAAAAAAATAGCTAATGTCCACGTTCATATATGGCTTTTGATTACTATGTTTATTGTTGTTTTCTTCTTCATACAATTTTGATTTTGTGCAATGGTAGCACAATTTGTGCAGTTATATTCCTCAAGATTAAGTAAATATGGTAAATGTTAACAATTAAATTTCACAAGTGGCCAAGATTTTGAAAAAATCTTGGATTAGAGAAGTTCAAAATACAGGTGCAGGATCTTAAGTAGAAAACCCTTAAAATATCAATGTTGTGCCTAAAGGAAAAACTGTATAAAGTAAAGGTACAAAAAAGAGAAAATAAAATGATCTGCAATTCCACTAAAGCTAGATAGATGAGAAAATAATGCAGAATCAGCACAAATTGTATACTGTAAATGAGAAAACAATACAACAAACAATACAAATAAAATATAAAATTAAATATAAATCCTAAAATTACTATTCTAGCTAACATTTAGCAATAATGGTAGAAGAATAAATTTAACTTAAACCTTGAAAATTTACAGTTCTGGTGTTGATGGTTAGTGTTAGTCTTTGGCACAAAGGATGGAGTTTGTGAAGTACAATGCGAGTGTAGTGGCATCAAATCTTGGAGTGTTAAATGTGGAGTACAAAGTATTGTGTTAAGAGAAGTATCTTTTGATCATTTTATTCGCGTTGTAGATCTGAAAGTAAAGTGTGTTGTAGGGCTTTTTTAAATTTGCATTCTGTATCTGAAAAAAGAATATAAAGCGAATACAATCATTAATTTAAAATAATCTGACTCCTAGAGATAAACGTATCAAAAATATTAAACGGCAATGCCAGAAGATCAAAACATATTAATTCGTCAGCACATTCAAAGCTATCCAGTAAAAGAAAGTCGCTATTAGGAAAAAGATAATAAATATGTAGATAGTGGGCTTAGCATAAAAATCATGTTCGAAATGTTTAGATCCAAGTATACTGAAACGAAAATTAAATACAGCTATTATTTTACATTTTTTCGCGAAAACTTTACTTTGAAATTTTGCCGTTCTCAAATAGACAGATGCGTAAAATGTGAAGAGTTGAATTTAAAAATCAAAAGTCCCTCTCTGGCTGTTGCAGAATTGTTGGTACACAAAAAAGGGCCAACAAGTTAGAGTGTCGCGATAGGAACGTTGTGGTAAGGCTCGCATTTGACTATATGCAAAATATTCATCTATCAATAGACCAGTACAAGAAGTTTTCTGTAAGAACCAACTAGCGCTTAATGTATTTTGCATACATAATCTTAAAACAGAAATTTTTTTTTCTATATTTATCACGAAGGACAGGCCAATAATGGCTCTAATGAAGTGCAACATTTTGCTTGATTATATAAAATATTACACACCGCCCAACATAAAAGAGTTGAAACTTTTTTGTGACAACTGCACTAGGCAAAATAAAAACCATACAATTATAAGATATTGTTTGGCCCTTACAGATATAGCTCTTTAATAAAATTGAACATTATTTTCCCATTAGAGGCCACTCCTTCTTGCCCTGTATTGAAATGAATATTTGAAATTCATGAGTACACAGAAATTATTATTAATTTAAGTGCCAAAAGCAAGTTTACTGTAAAAAAAGTTCAAACTAGTGAGATTCTTGATTTTAAGCAATGGTGGCCTAAGCATTATAAAAAGACAAGCCTGTCCACTAAATCTCAAGAAATAAATGTTCTTCGATCTCAAAAAACTCATTTTGCAATTTCGACCTTTAACCATTATGTATATAGCTCCAAAACTTCAGGTTATGTAAGGGCATCGGAATATATTAATACCATTTTTGGTGTTATTCATTTCCATTTGGCTTTACCGAAACATAACAGCCGATTTAATATCGAATGGTTCAAAATATCAGCATATTCTAAAGACATGTTGCCAATTTTGAAAACAAAAATAGGCTATTTGCAAAGCCTTAACCAGTAGGTACCAAAAAATAAGCAAGAGTTTTACGTCAACATAATAAATTCCTGGAAGACCAAGTAATCCAAAAACCAAATCTTAATAGAACTGAAAACCATGTTTTTTTTTTAAACTTTGTAAGAATAATGTTTTGTTTTTATTTTTTATATTATATTATTTCTTTAATTTTGTTTAAATATATTTTTGTGGCTGTTTTTCACAATAAAATTATCATATTATAAGACTCGAAAAAAATAATTAGTTCAGCCCTAGACAAATAACTAGAGAAACGAAACCTAATTTGAAGCATACATATCGACCGATTGTTAACTCATTATAACGTCAACTTTTGTATCTACTTCACGCCTTTCGTAATGAACAGTGAAGGAATTTTCGAATTTATCGATGTTTACAGAGATAATTTCTGTTTGTGGGATAGCGGTAGTGCTATATACGCGAACCGAAATGCGCGAAAAACAGCCCAACAACAGCTGCTGAATGTAATGTTGAAGTAAGAAAACACTATCAAAGTAGGTTCTGTGAGTAAAAAAATTGACTCTCTTTGTTCTATATTCTTCTGCCTAATTGGGTGCACTACAATGAATTAAGCTTTTTGACAAAAGTGCAGAGGCCAGCCAGAGCAGGCTGACACATTCACGCATGACGGTATCTTTTTTGGAAATAAGTGGACCAATTTTTTCCAGCAACAGCAAAAAAGGAAGTTGTCTATTCTGAGGTAATTTTTGTAATCATCCTCATCAACGACATGGAGCAATTTCATGTCACAATAGTTCACACCATCAACGAATAATTTTTTCATCACGTTAATGAAAAGAAGAAAAAAACACTCTTGCGTAGTATTTAATCAATACATTTTTTGATTAAACTATGTATACCGTCATGAAAACAAACTGGAACTGAAGGTGGACCGCTAGTTGGATAGAAAGTCGGAGCGTGAGTGGAGACGAATATCCAACTAGTAGTACTACTAAGAGGGACCGCAAGTTGGAACGTGAATGCCCAGCTTAAATATGATTATTTTATTTATTTGTAGGTCTTAGTTTTGAACTGGAAATGTTTCAAGGTTATTTAGCGAGATAATAAAAATGGTTTAAAACAGGAATTTTGGGTTGTTTGATTTCGAGAGCGGTGGAGACGTAAAACGCAAAAACTGGCCCAGCCGAAATTGAGGTCGAGGGGAATTCAAGTCAGGTTGAAATGAGTAACTAGAGTATGCAGACGTTTTAGCGTGTCGTTAAAGAGACCGGCAAAAATTTGTTGAAAATAGTGAAATCTACTCTATGTAATATGTCAGTTTAGAAAAGAGGCATCACTATTTCTAATTTTTTAAGTGCCTAAAGGATTTGTGTTGCCTGCAACAATTTCGAAAGATAACCACATGTTGCCGTTGTGTCCTGTTTTTTAAGAAGCCCAGCCCTAAGTTTGTGTTCCAAACTTTCAACCTCAAGTTTTTATTTTTCCTAAGAAGCCGTCCCAGAGTATCCCTTACAATTTGGACATTAATTTGTTCGTGTGGCAGGGCGTTTAAATTCCAGTTCCCAACCTTAAAAATTTAAAGTTATACAGTGAAAATCGAGGTAACTTTTTGTTTTATTTTAAATTTCAAAGTAAAGACAGATATTTTTTTATTATTATAAATTGCTTTCATTATTTAAAAAGATAATTTTTTATTTGCAATTAATTATTTCTGCCACTCCAGTAACTTATAGTCCAGTAACTATTTTTTGTAAGTTTTGTAGCATCTCGCGAGTTTGTAAATGAATAGGACACAAGTTTTCTTTGTTATATTTGGTATAAATCTTTGTAACTATAGTATTTTGTACCATGTAATATCTATAACTGTTTGTAGTAAGACAACAATAAATGTTTCATTTATTTCTCCAACCAATTCGATTATTATTTATTTTAGAAAAGTCTTCTAACCTCTTTTTGTGTCTTTTTAGAAAAGAAGAACCTTCCTTTCCTCCAGCAGGAAGTTTTCTCGAAGCGGCGTCCCATGTCAAATAGCTAGAGGTCTTTCTTGTTATTTTATATTTGCTCTTTTGTCCAGGAGATTTATGTAGGTATCCATTTGTTTTATTTTTTTTTGTAGTTGCCCCAATCGAACCCCATTGTCATTTACTTATCCACGACCAAGCTCTCCAAGTAAGCCTTAAGTGCCGTTCGTACAGTTTTCTTTATTTTGCTTGCCCTATCTCTGCCTCAGTAACGTCTGTCCCAATTTTCAAACCCCTATAATTATACCCTATGTGGTAGGCAAAATATTTTCGTTACATCCCCATAAAAGTTCTGTCAGGCATTTTGCTAGGGACTTCATAAATTTGATTTGGGATGTATTTTCAATATTTTTAAGCAATTAGACATAACAAATGCATTGACACAACTTTTGTTTAAATCACTTTTATTCCCTCGCAACTCATTTTTAGTAATTTTCAGATATTTTAATTGTTTTCTTACTGTTCCCGACATACTTGAGCGGGAAGATAAGTCAATTGTTATTACTGGAGTTAACACCTAACTATTTCTGCAAAAATCCAAATGCCACCTCTCATATCCAATTCTAGTCGTTTTTTCCTAGATCCGCCCTGGTCTACTTACACTGTTTTAATCTTACCGCTTCAATTTAAATTGGTAGATAAAAAGTTTTTAAGAAAAAATTTTAATTTTAATGTTATAAGTAACATTAAAATCAAGGCATTCAATAAACGCCAAACATAGTTAAATAAAAAAATCGTCACAGAGAATTGTTATACACATTTTCTCATTTACCCACCGTAATGTATTTGACACGCGTCAAAAAATACACATCAACTAAAAAATGATTGCCGCATTTTTCGTTTCTTTTGTTCCTATATTATACCAGAAATTGAAAATTTCACAGTCGATGGCAAATTTCTATTTGATCGTAAAACCAAATGGTAATCTCCTCATTATTATGGGTATACACGTATTTTTTCTCTCATTTTTTCATTTTTGTGTGCGTATATATATCTGATATAATTTCATTTATGCCGTCTTTGAGTTTGATCCTTCAGATGCTTCTTCGTTTTTTTCAACACTTGAATGACTGCATTGATAGAATATCGAAATAGGCCATATCGAAAAACGGCAGTGACGTACATCTACAACTTGCATTAATTTATTTATACTCAATATTCTTCTGTAATTAATTGATGGATCATATCGAAACATGCACTAGTACACGCATATGTCAAAAGTAACCGAGATTGATTTATTATTAATCCTCAATATTTTATTCCAAATTTAGGGAAAATACTACTAAATACTATTAAATACAACTACTATTGACTCACAAAGGTGAGAGTGCGTTTAGTTATTATTGGCCCATATTTTCAAATCAACTTTAAATAATAGCCTAAAATAGCTAGGCTATATTTTTTAATTCAGAAATCACTTAAATAATTTTTTTTCTCTCCAAAACTAGGGGAGCACACTAGTTCGCTCTCGAGGTTAAAAAACCATTTTAATTATATACTAGTTTGCTCTTAATGTTGCCGAGAGGCGTCGGTTGAGGATTTTGGGTCCATAGTGTCCACCATTTTTCCTCGAGCAATTACGGTACTTTAAGAGGTATAGACAAGTGTATGAACCTTTCTAGGAAATATCACAAGTCTAGGGACACTATTACTAGGGTGTATGATCGCTAGCGTAACTATCACTAGAGCTACAGCGAAAATTGGTGAGAATATGGTGCACACAACACTATGCAATGATAATCAGAGCAGAAGAACATGCAAAATGGCTCGAATATTTGACCTGCAAGGTAGAGATACCACGAGAACAATATTCACACAATATATATACCGCAGAAACAGTACAAATCAACAATAAAATATACAGTCAGAAAATATGGTAAAACAAAAATGCAAACACTAGGTGGATGACAAGCACCGTACCTAGAGTCTTCAAATACGAGAAGAAAGCTCGAACTGGCCGATGCTAGAAAAGCCACCTTCGTTTATCTCCAAAATTCTTTTGTTTTCGGGGATTGTGACATAGTAAGATAGATTTTTCAAACATCTAACCAATAGGATATTTAAAATGCAGAAATATTGGAAATACCGAAGTTTTCTTTCACCAAAAGCATTAATTTTTATTGAAGCAAAAAATACAAAAAAAGTAGATTTCAATACAATATGTACAAGGTATTTTTGCTTTTAATTCTCGTGGTTTTAGATGCGGTTTTGGAACTCGAGAGCCGTTCTTTGCAATACAAGTCTTGATTTAAAAATGTCTGGATCAACAGAAAGATGTTTACGCCTGTTTTATCGACTATGAGAAAGCATTCGATACTGTCAAACATGACAAACTCATAGAACTATTACATCTTACAGGACTTAACACTAAGGACATCCAGATTCTAAAAAATCTATATTGGAATCAAACAGCCCACATGAAGAATGGACATAAATATGGTGAGTGAAAACGTAATCATTTCGAGAGGGGTTAGACAGGGCTGTATTCCGTCGCCACTGCTTTTCAACCTGTACACGGAATAAATATTTCTAGAGGCACTGGAAGAGTACAACGAGGGCATCAAAATTTTTGTCGTACCAATAAGTAATTTTCGATATGCAGATGATACTGTTATACTGGCCGGTAACGTCGAAGATTTACATCGATCAAAAATCAATAGAAAGAAAACTAAATTTATGGTGATCAGTAAAAAGAACATTCAACATATCGACCTGAATATTGAAGCCGAACGTATTTAGAGAGTACACCGATTTAAATATCTGGGATCTACAGTAAATGTAAAGTGGGTCCCAGACGTAGAGATTAAGATCCGAAGTGAAATAGCAAGATCCAAATTCATCAAAATGAGAAAGCTCTTAAGCGACCGTCACCTAAGCGTTAACCTCCGATGGCGCGCCACGAAATGCTACGTACTCTCTACGCTACTTTACGGAGTTGAAGGGTGGACGTTAACAGCAGCAACTATAAAGAAGTTAGCGGCTCTAGAAATATGGTTGTATCGACGCATACTGAGATGGACAGACATAGTGACCAACACAGAGGTATTAAGACGAATGGGTAAACAGGTGGAATCGTTAACAACTGTTAAAAGTAGAAAAGCGTCATACCTGGACCATGTGTTCCGTAATGATAAGTACAATCTGCTACAGCTTATCGTGGGAGGCAAGATTGAAGGTAGAAGAGGTTTGGGCAGAAAGAAGAAATCCTGGCTGAGAAACTTGAGAGAATGGTTTTAAATACCAGAAGCTGCGAACATAAAACATGCGGCACAAAACACGGAAACCTATCGTTTGATGGTCGCCAACCTTCGATAAGAAGAATTCTCGTGGTTCGCCCCTATTTTCTAGGAGCAGGTCTAATATCGTCCACATGAATGGTCCGGTTGATGTATTCATCTCAGTGTACCTCATATGTGTGGTCTCCTAAGATTCTCAGGATCGTTTAGGGCCTGTCCATGTGGCTCCAAAGTTCCCTCGGACATGGCTCTGAACTAGGACCTGCTCTCCTTGGATGAATTTTGTAGCAGGTGGAGTGTGTGGATTGTCCAGGAACAGATTCCGGGCGTATACCGTAGCCTTCTGGACTGCTTTGGTGACCCTTTCTTGTCGTCTGGCTGCGGTGTTGTCCTCTCTCCTTTTTCATTGGCTATCCTCCGATTGCCTGGGAAGGTATTCCAGTAATAGTTCGGCAGGTGTTTCTTGGGTGGCCTTATTCCTCCTGGTTCTTAGGCTGAACACGATATCTGGCACGTAGGAGTCCCACCTTGGGTCATCGTTTGACTTGAATCTGGCTCAAAGTCCCTTTTTGAACTCCTGAGCTCGTTATTCCACCGGATTGGCTCTCTGGTGATACATTGGGCTCTGTTATTGTTCTATCTCAGGAACCTCTCCCAGTCATCCGTTCGTAATTGGGTTAAGCTATCTGTAATGATCGTGCTCGGTTTTCCCCAGCCGCAGCAGACTTCTTCTTGGAGCAATAATATCAGTTGTCTGCGTTTGGCGGTCTAGACATGGCAGAACTCTACCCAGTTGCTCAGACAGTATGTTGCCAGTAGAATGTGTCTGTTACGAGTACCTCTGGCTGCTGGATAGGGTCCTAGGACGTCAAAAGAGACCCTCTTCCTTTGATTGTTGGGTTCTCTTGGCATGACCGGGGCTGCTGGTTGTCTGGCTGCTGTTTTGGTTGTAGCGCAAGTGATGCCGGATCTGACGTAGTTCCGGACAATCTTTGACGATATGGGCTAGTAGTATATGTTTTTGATGGCCCAGATTATCTTATCCTGCCCGGGGTGGTTCGCTTCTTTGGAGTCATGGTAGACTTTTAACACTTCCGTCCGAAGGGATGTCGGTACGATCCGTGGTTTCTCGTTCTGGTTGAGTTTGTAGTACGCAGCGTCGTCTACAACTATAAATTTTCGGAGGAGATCTTCCTCAATCTCGTTTCTTGGTTCTCTTGTCATTATCTCCTTCCATCGTCTGCGGAAGCGGCTCATGCCGTGATGGACTAGGTCGCTTCGTCGGATTTTTTCTTGGACTGGCAAGTCGACGAGTTCGTCCAAGATTGAAATATTTTCCTCTTCTTCTACGTCTTCCAGCATGCACAATAGGGGAAATTTATTATCAACCGGATCTGTGGTTTCCTGGGCTGGCCAACTTAACGGTTCACCTCTTCATCTGCGTCTTCGTTTTCTTCTTCTTTCCCCTCGTCAGACCTTGAGAGATGGTTTGGGAATTCGTTTTACTTGCCTGGTATATGGTGTATGGTAAAATTGAACTATTGCAGAAGTAAAACCCATCTTAAGAGTTTCTCCTTTTCCTCCTTGAACCTGTTGACTCATAGAAGAGCATGGCTGTCCGTTAGAGGGTGAAGTGTTGGTCTTGCAGGAAGTGTGTGAACTTTTTGAGATTCCATACTAATGCTAGATACTCTTTATCGTTAATATGGTATCATTTCTCTGCTGGCTTTAGTTTGGTAAAGGCATAAGCTTTAACTTCTGTGTTGTCTGGGGTCACTTAAAAAAGCACTGCTCTCATGCCGAGATCAAAGGCGTCTGTCTGGAGACTGAATGGTCTAGAAGCGTCTGGTCTATGTAGGTGCAATGATCCTTTGATTGCTTTCTTGATTTGGTTGAAGGAGTTTTCTGCTGCTTGGGTCCATTTCTTTCGTCTTTTAGTGCCTGTAGTAAAATCTGTGAGTGGTGTAACTACCTCAGAAAATCGAGAGATTAAATCTCGTAAAGAATTTGCTGTGCCGATAAAACTCCTCAATTGTTTTATCGTTTTTGGGATGTTGAAATATTTGATTTTTTCCACGTTATTTCCCTAGGGTTGTGTGTCTGTTGATGTGATTTTGTGTCTCAGGTATTCCAGCACGTTGTCAGCAAACTGCATTTTTTTTAATGATGCCCACAGTCTATGTGTTTCCAGTTTTTCCAGCACCATGTGTTTTTGATGCTCAGTCCAGTTCTCTAAGTAAATGATAATGTCGTTCATGTATACCTTAATGAACTCGACGATGTAATCAGCGAATACGGTTGTCACTAGTTTTTGAAGCACGTCTGGTCCATTCCTAAGTCCAAAAGGCATCACTGCAAACTCGTAGGCTGAATTCTTGTGGAGCAGGACTTGCCAAAATCCGCCTTTCAGGTCCAGTGTGGTAAATATTTGTGCGGTGCCGATTTCTTAACTAATATCGTGTATGGGTGGCATGTTGGAGACTTCGTCGATCAGGATGTCATGTAGTATCCTGTAGTCCACGCAGAAACGAGGGACACAAGCTTTTTTGTTTACAATAATCACCGGACTATTGTACGGAGATTTGCTGGGTCGGATGACTCCTGCAGATAGCATTTTTCTCACCTTTCGAAACACGACCTCTTTTTTCTATCTGTGGAGTATTTGTACGGTTTGATATTGATCGGTCGGCTATCTGTCACTCGGATTTTCATTTCGGTCGCTTTTGTGGTCGGAAAGCAAGCAATTTAACTAAACCCAGCCTGTGAGACATGTTCACCCCTAAGAATTACGTTTGGGTGTAACAATTCATTGGAGCGACATTTGAGTTAAAAACAGGAGTTACTCCACCGCGCTCCAATGCTCCAGGCCATCCCTCTACCACTGATAGCACTCTGATGCGCGATAGGGGCACAATTATCAGTCAAATGCTTTTCGTGTTGGCTTAGACGGTCGTCGAATACGTCGTTGTACTGTTCTATTAAAGTTTTTGATAGTCTCAAAAGACATTCAAATGGTAACTAAAGTAATAATATTGAGATACGTACCAACCATATTTCTTATTATAAAATTTCAGGTAGAATACTAATTTCCAATCCTTTCTAAGAAATATATCACTTGCAACTTATGACGCAGAAAACCCCAATCAAATATTGAACAATGCTAAAACAGCGATTCTGGGAAACAATTCAGTAAGTCTAGATTAAAAAGAGAAAAGTGAGATGGGTCTAAATGCAGGCACTTTATGTGATAAGCAGTTTAAAGAAGTAATATCATAAGTAGTATCATAAAATTATAACCGACTGATCATAGGTATATCCTCGTCGGTCCATGCGTACACATATGTGTACAAATTAATCAAAATTCATATATTTCATTGTATATTTCTTAATTTGAATTTGGCCAGACATATCGTTCCTTGAAGCACATGTCTACTTGTGTAAGAAATACTTTAAATTGATACCAGTACCTGGCAATTAGTTGAACTGCAAAGTTTGTGTTTTCAGGACGTTTAGAAAATGGATACTTCACGAGGTAAATTTTATTAAATTTCTTGTAAAGTCAGTCATCGAAAAAAATAAATCTGGTTGTATCGTTTTCTAAGGATTAATTTACATGATAGATTGTACAGTATTATTAAAATTTTACTTTTTGCAAAGTTATCAGTCATCAAAAAAATTGTTCACAGATGTATACATTTTTTGTTTTACTTTTTCTAGAATAAACACTCCTCCTCCTCTATCCTTTATCCTTCGTAAGGATGTGGTGACGTTATGGTACTAGACGAATGGTTGCTATCCTTTCATCTCTCTCCTAGGCGCGGTGTGCTGCCTCAGACAGGGAGTAACCGGTAGCGCACTTTATTTGGTCTGACCATCGGAGTGGCGATCTTCCTCGAGTTCTTTTATCATCTACCTTGCCTTCAACCACCAACCTCTCCATACCTTCCATTCGTCTGGTAATGTGTCCAAAGTATCTTTATAATATATACACATCTATATAAATATATCTATATAATAAACACTATTTAGCGAAAAATGTTTCTTTTTATTACGTCTAAAACAATGACGAGTAAAATGTACGCATGTTAATTATAGTGTTGTATGAACCCAACGGTGACATAATATGTGTACCTACATATTTTTTTTTATATCTAAGAAAAAAAAATTGGTAAAAATCGTTTCAATAACATATTTGGAAGTCATTCAGATCAGAAATTAATAAAATCTGATTAATTTTGCATAATCTCGGGTCTGACGAGGATATCATAATTATGTATTTAATATTTATTTTGAACCTCCATTTTTCTGAATCTGCGCTCCTGAACTAGAATCGGAAGCAACGAATAAAATTTGTGAACAGTGTTCGTTTTTTACGCATATCATGCGTAAAAGACGTTTCTTATTTCGCAAAAAAAATAAATGCGGTTTCCGGTTGGTATGCCGATTATGCTCAAATGACTTTGTTTATACATCACTAATTATTTGTCTACTTGGCATTTGCGTTTAGCGATTGTGTGTGTTCCCAGATTCATTAGGTATGCTTTAAAACTGTAAATGTCAATCAAAAAGAAATTAACGTGATTTTTTGTCTTTGCTTGGTCGATTTGTGTGAAATTTTATGGGTGCTTCGGATTTGCCTTGTCAACCATCGAGTACGGCACACTTGTTTCTCCGGGATCCGAAGATAATTATTATTATTTTCGGATTTACAGTCGCTTATAGAGTCATTAAACTCTTTTAAAAACAATAACTAGGAAATAATGGGATACGGTTGTTTTTTCAAGATTAGGTCATTATCAAACTTTAGGTCGTCATTCAGCATGCTATAAGCTTTTTTAGTTCAGAATTTAACTTCAATTAATACTTAGGTAGTTACATTTCCACAATTTCATAAAAGTTCGTTATAATTCTAAGAAAATACAATGCGAGAGAATTATTAATAAAACAAACGAATGTTATTTAATTTTATACAAGAAATTAATTGACGACCAAACAAAATTATTGTTTTTCGGTGGTGTAAAACAGATCTTCTATGGAAATTGACGTTAAGTTTGTATATACAGTCCTTGTCCAAATTATTACGACCAAGTATGAATTTGTACAAAAATAAACTATGCCATTACCTTTTGTTTAAAAATTTATTATTAAATTTAATTGTTTTATGTAAAATACATTATGTATAACATATTTATTAATAAAAAACAATAAAATATAAGAACATATTACACATTTATATTTTCTTAATATTTTGTTGAGCCTCTTTTAAATTTGATTTCCTCTTTTGCACGTCTTGGCATATCTACTTTAAATGCAGTTAAAGGCTTTTTCTTCTTTAAGTGCCATCTCCCGATCGGAGGTTGGATATAATTATCACTATCTTTACTCTATCTACTGCTGCTCTGAAGAGTTCAACAGAACTAGGTACATTTGAACCAGTTCCTTAAATTCTTCAACCATGACACTCTCCTTCTTCCTATACTTCTTTCTCCTCTTATTTTTCCCTGTATTATCAGCCTTAGCAGTTCATATCGCTGTCCCCTGATTACGTGTCCCAAATATTGTAACTTTCTTATTTTTATTGTATTTATTGTTTCGCATTATTTGCCCATTTCTCGCAATACTTCCGTGTTACTTTTCTTTTGTGACCATGCTATTCTATTCTAAGCATCGTCCTGTAACACCACATTTCAAAGGACTGTAACTTATTTATGTCCTCTTGCTTTAATGTCCAGCTTTCAAGCCCATATTGCAGTATCGAAAACACGTAGCATCTCAGTGCTCTTACTCTCAGTTGGAATCTAAGGTCTTTGTTGCAGAGAATTGTTTTCATTTTTACAAACGCATTCCTTGCTATTTCTATCCTGGCTCTTATTTCGGTTGTTTGATCATTATTGTCTGAAATCCAGGTTCCTAAGTATTTGTATTTATCAACCCTTTCTATGGGTACATTTCCCAAATGTAGTTTTGTTGGTATATTTATTTTCTTTGTAATTATCATGTATTTTATCTTTTTTATATTAATTTTTAGTCCATATTTTTTACAGAAACTGTTTGTTTTTGTTTATCAGTAATTGGAGTTGTTCAGCAGAGCTTGCCATAATTACGGTGTCATCTGCATATCTCATGTTGTTAATAGATCTTCCGTTAATTATTATTCCTTTACTTTGAGATAGTAATGCTTCTTCAAAAATGGCCTCACTATATACATTAAATAGTAATGGGGACATAATACGTCCTAGCCTAACTCCTCTCCTCATTTCAATTTCTGGACTGGGTTCGTTATCTATTACGATTTGTGCCATTTGATTCCAGTAGAGGTTTGTTATTAATATTCGTAAGTCCCTATGGTCTATGTTTTTTGTCTTTAGAATTTGGACTAATTTTTCATGTCTTACTTTGTCAAATGCTTTTTCAAAATCAACGTAACAAACATGCACATCAACATTGATATCCATGCATCTTTGAGCTAACACATTAAAAGCAAATAAGGCTTCTCTGGTTCCTAGTCCGTTTTTGAACCCAAACTGACTATCATCTATTTCTTCTTCCAGTTTTTTATTTATACGACCATATATTATTTTCTTATTTATACGACCTTAACAAAAGCAGCAGCAGCTACCAAACTGAGAGTCACGCAGAGAAGAATGGAGCGGTCCATGTTAGGAATAACTCTGCGAGACAGAATAACCAACGAAGACATCAGGAGAAGAACCGGAGTGACTGACATCATCGAGAAGATAGCCAGACTAAAATGGAGATGGGCAGGACACATAGCCAGAATGACAGATGGGTGATGGACAAAGAGGTTATAGGAATGGAGGCCATAGGAAGACAAGAGAAACGTCGGTCGACCACCTACAAGATGGACTGAATATTAACTCAATAAAAACTGGATAAGAGCGGCGCAATATAGACGGGGTTGGAAACATGAGGAAGAGGCCTATGTTCAGCAGTGGACTCCTGAGGCTGGATGATGATGATATTATTTTCAGGAATAATTTGAGAATGTGACTTATTAGTGATATTCATCATTTATGCATTTTAATGTTTCTATAGGAATTTGGTCTGGACCTACTGCTTTACCATTTTTGCTGTTTTTAATGCCGTTTTAATTTCTTCTTTTAATATTTTTAAAACCATATCCGCTTCTACTTCTATCTCCATCTGTTCTGTTCTATTTTCTTTGAACAGTTCATTGATGTATTCTGTCCATCTTTTTAATTTGGCGTTAGTATTCAACACAAGTTTCCCATTTGCATTTTTCAGTATTCCCGGTTTTCTTGTTCTATTGTTGTGAGTTAATTCTTTAATTTTTTTATGTGTTAAAGTTGCATGCAGTTAAAGGCACTTTACTTCAATTTATCGTTATAATTTCCATGATATATTAGTTTTTTTTTTTTTTTAATCAAAACAATTTTGTTGTTGTCTTTTTTGTCGGATATTCCTTGTTTTAAAAGCTCTTAAACATTTTCTATAAAATTAAGGTCAGGAAAATTTGCCGGCCAATCCAAAAGACAAACATCATTCGTAATTACAAGTCTTTTCACTGATTTAGCAGTATGACATGGTGCTCCATCTTGCATTAATATGTATTCATCTTTAGGAAACCATTCATGCACTTGAGGTATCAGTCTATTCTTTAACCCAGATAACCCTGACATAAGAAATTGTATTAAAACTGCAATTTTTGTTATTAATATCTTTTATTTAGAACACCTAAGTACATTACTGACATAATATTTAAAAAAATGGTAACGTACACAAAAAAAATTACTGTCCTACATCTAGGACGTCAGGACCAAGCATTACCATTTGTGTGGTAACTCACAAAGCAGCGTACATGGACACCAACATCACATGTCTAACACCTTGTAGTGGTTTTTTTATGGCAGTAGCGACATTTTGTTTATTTTTCTTGGTCAATCACATAATGGTGCATTCCATCGAAACGAAAATCGGCATTTTCTCTTCGACTTGGCCGTCCACAAGAAGATGAACTCGCTTTTGTATAAAGTTCAAGAAGTGAACCTAAAGAGAGGTCTAACTTTACTGCATTTGTCAGAATGGTCCAAATTATTATTATTGGCAATATGCAGAATACTCATTATCAAATCAAACCTATCTCTAGAAAGTGCCCCAGAAACTAGGGAATTACAAACATATCTATCCTTTTCCCAATACATCTTTTTTCTTGTGTACTGAGCGTAACCACTAAGAATAAGACTTCCTACTAATGCTTTCATTTCTGGGATACATATAGGCTTATTTTTCATACTTGCATATCTATTGGATTCGACAACCAGTAAATCGAAAATTTCTTTATCAAACAACTTCATGAACCAGTCTACGCGAGCATTTTCTGTATCAGTATTGAAATCATTATCCTTTCACCAATCATTAAGTATTTCTGCTTCATCTGAGATGTTTGCTACTTCAGACCACTAGTATTGTCGTTGAATTTTCAAAACTTTCTCAGGTTGAACCAAATTTGATATTGGAATATCATCATCCGAGTCGGAGTCAACCGAACGAGGCATATGGATTTCAGCTACAGTTCTCAACATGTTTGAAGGCAAATTATCCGGAGACACGTTTTCTTCTTCACCAGAATCCTCATCTGTTTCAGCGGCATCTTCCAGAGGTAATAGAACTATATCAGCTTGAGAATGGGGTAAAATTAACAAAAAACCATTGATTACTATATTTATTTAAATCTATCATTTTCGTGCCATAACAGTGCATAATCCTGACGGCCTTCATGTAGGACGGTCAAATTTATCACCATCTGACAGCCATGTGGCAAAAATTTTGCATAAAATTATTTCACCATTTGGATAAATGAACATTTATGTATAAATAACATTATAAAAAAGTAAATTTTACCAAAAGTATAATATTCACATCTTATCTTGCAAATCTGATCCCATGTTCAGCCATATTTTACGTTTTTTGTAACCGCAACACAAGTAGACGTCTCAAGCGATACGGACATACTAAACGATAATGGGACAATTCGTCCTTAAGTAACAATTTGTGATAGACGGCGTTATCAGATTTAATCCAGGGCCGCGTTCAGAAATTATTGAAATTAGCGTCCTACATGTAGAACGTCAGGGTTATTTGGGTTAATCATCATCCAGCCTCAAGAGTCCACTGCTGAACATAGGCCTCTTCCTCATGTTTCCAACCCCGTCTATCTTGAGCCGCTCTCATCCAGTTTTTATTGAGTCTTCTTAAATCGTCAATTCTTTAATATTGACCACCATTTTGAATTTTAAATTAATATCCAAATTATCATTATAATACAAAATTAAAATTGCAGTTTAGCAAAATATGGTTCAAATTGGAGAGACAGTCCTCAACTATAGGTCTATAATAAACTGTGGTTGCACAATTTGCTAACTGTGTGTAAAGTGCAGGAAAACTTATGTCCGGACAACTTTGTTTGTTAGTATATTTCCAATTTTTCTGAACTATAAGATTGTTTATACTTTGTGTCATAAATCCACACCTTGTTTTTGATGGTAACTCCTAGAGTTTGGTTCATATTTTGACCAAGACTGTGGATATCATGCATTTTAAATCTTCTTTCTGCCTGCGTTAATGCGCTTGAAAATTGCTGATTTGGAAATCACGGTTATATTTTCACGTCTTTTTGTATACCCTTGGTTTTCTTTCCATTTAGCTTAATAATGAAATTTGAAGGAAGAGTTTTTTTAATATTTTAAAGAACTAGTTTTACCTATGTCAAGGTTCTTTGTCTCTTTGAAAATATACGATATTTTTTTAACAAACCTTATTGACTTTTCTCTTATTAATTCAAACAAGATACTGTGTCTCCTGGCTACACCACTTCACTACAGTGGCTTAACCACTGTAGTAAAGTAACTAGTTGAACTATTTCTTTCTTTCTTTAGTTGAACAGAAAGAAGACATTTAGCGATCTCATTTCTAACATTCGGACAAGTTTTAAAATTAATTTTAATTTAAACAATACTACTGTATACTTCACTTATTTTCAACTAAATTTAAACATAACTTCATTTTATCTTAATTTAACTGTTGTATTTATTTTGAATACTGTACTACTTGATTGATTTTTCCATCCTTTTGCTATGTTCCCCACTGTCAATATCGAAGTCCCCTTATGACCAAATTCGGACCTTCACGATAAAAGCGACCGCTCTCACGGCCGCTTCCCCGAGAAGTGAAATCATCACTCAAAAAACATTATCTTGTCCGCATATGCAGAAAAACTCTTATTTATCAAGATCTATGAAAGATCAAATAAAAGAGCAAATTGTTTATTATAAACAGACCCAAAATGTTTACATTATCAATCTTAGTAACGCAAAAAAGTTAAGAATCCTTTTCGGTGGTTTTTCGGTGGTTTTTATGATATGCGGGGTGAAATGAAAATGCTACAACTTCAAAGAACTGCTCTCTACCGAAATACCAAAATTCATGACCTTAAAAAGTAACAGATCAAGTAATAAAACTTATAGAAGCATTTTGGGAGATGAGTTCCACCAAGAAGATGAGAAGACAAAATACAGAATGATGAGCATATACAAATTTCCATGTAAAAAACTATTTTGACATTGGAAAATAAAAATTATAAATTAAAAAGCGCTTTAAAAATATGCAAAACTTTAAAGGTTTTTTATTTATTCTTTAAAGCATTATATTTGTTCAAGAAATCCTTATCTTCTGGCGGAAACCTTCCCCGTATAGTAGCACCAAGTTACATTATATATACTAACTGTCCATGTATTTCAGTGCATTAATTCAATTTACGAGTGTTAAAATAGATTTTATTACATCGACGAAGCGTATAATTTTTAGTGTTCACGTAACGGGCCACGGCTGATGATAAAAATCGAGTAATAAGAGAAATATACGTTGGAGTTGTTTAGATTTTCACACTTGATAACTCGACAGAGCAACACACCACTAAAACAGCATAAATTAACGAATATATGTAACAAAATGTGTAACAGATTATAAACAGTAACGAGAAAAAACAATGGAATAGCGCCAATTGTCATGGAAATTGACTTCTTCAATGTCAATGATCTCACGGCCTCTAATTCTACATTTGTTCACTTTGTTATTGAATATAACTCATTATTTAACGAAAAATTGTAAAAAAAGTAGCCGTATAAAGTATTAATTTTTTTTTATGCACAATAAATTTTATAATTTATATATTTATTATATATTTTTTATAATTTAATATGCACATGCATGTTTGTTTCCTTTTTTTTACAATGGATGTAGCTGTTCGTTATTAGAGTGCAAAGTGTTGTTTGCTGCAATTTAATTATGTTAAATAGTGATTTGGCAATGAATTCGACTTCAATGAAAAAATGTTGATACAAGCAACTATTGATTTCACAGAAATTCCACTTTCCATAACAATATACAAAATAGGGTAGCGCGTAGGAACTCCTTTGAATAGTCCTATCAGGAGAATGAATCAATCCCTGCCCTTCGCAGATTCCAGGTGTTTCCTGAGCCGGGAAACTAGTATCTGCTTAGGATTTCTTGTCCAAGGTCACGGATGAAGTCCACAATAGCAGCCATGGCGGAGAACAATACCTTCGGTACAGTGTGGATGGTAGAAGTGGCAATCCCTTGATTTTAGAGATTGTATAAAATCCCTCACCAACCCGTCTATCCATCGTAGTAAAATCTTCTAACAAGAATATGGCGATATCTAACACAAAAGGAATGGGTCCTCAGGTGGGTAATGGCAAATCCGACACCTTTGGAAAAAAGGAGAGCTTTATGAAATCCAGGAGAAGCAAGAAATCGCTAAAAACCACACGATTGAACATCGCAACTCTAAATATAAGGTCCTTAAGCAAAGATAAAAAAGTCTATGAACTCGAAGAAGACGCCAAGGACTTAAAATTGGACATAATTGGTCTAGAAGAGGTAAAAAGAAAAGGGGAAGAGTGCATAACACTAGAGTCCGGAAACGTCCTATATTACAAAGGGCGAGAAAAACAAAGCCTAGTTGGCGTAGGATTTCTAATTTCCAAGAAATATGCACATAAAATGGAACAATTCGTAGGAATATTTGAAAGAACTGCAAGGACTAGGCTAAATGTAAACGAGAACATCTCCCTGAAAATTATTCAAGAATACGCTCCAACCGCAGCACACCCCGATGAAGAGATAGACAAATTTTATAAGAAAATTGCAGAAACTAGCACGAATAATCACAGCACGTATATGATGATAACAGGAGACTTCAACGCTAAGATCGGAGAACGACTTGAAAAAACTGAAAACTATATAGGACAATTCGGCTTTGGAGTAAGAAACGAGAGAGGAGAAACCTTGGTTAACTTACTGCAAACCCACAAATACTATGCAATGAACACATTCATGAAAAAACCTTAAAGAAAGTAGACGTGGTTATCCCCAGATGGAAAAACTATATGAAAGATAGATGAAATAGATTATATACTGTGTTACAAAACAGATATCATACAGGACGTAGCAGTAATAAATATGGCGTCAGTAAGTAGGTATCACCGAATGGTTAGAGCCAAATTAGAGATAAAATATAATAAAAGTAGAAGTAACTGTAGAAAAACTTGGAATATAGACATAGATAAACTAAAATCTAATACAGAATAATATCAAAGCAAGTTAAAACCCGCGAAAATATCAAATTTAGATAAACTTAAGTTAAATGAAATCAATGAAGTTATAACAAAAGAACTATTAAACGAAAGCTCAGAAGTGGCAACCGCTGACAGAGAACGAAAATCCAAAATAAGTGTAGAATCACAAAACATGCTGAAACAAAGAAAAGATCTTCTGAAACAAAACAACAGAGACACTGCAGAACTTAAGGAATTTAATCAAGGAATAAGAAAACAGATAAAAGAAGACATTAAAAAACATCAAGAAGACCGTATAGAACAAGTCATAGGGAAAAACCGAAGTATAAAATGCAAATACAAACCGAAACTAGGAAAGAAAACCAGAAACGATCCCCCTAACTCCTCAAAGCAGAACTTGAAAAATCAGATAACAAACGTTAACTCCCACGGATGGGATGCCCGAAATAAGCCAGGAAGCAATAGAAAGAGGAGTAAAAGAAATAAAAAGGAATAAAGTTCCTGGAAGCGATGGAATCCTAGCAGAAATGCTGAAGAAAGGCGGAGAAGAAGCAATCACATATCTAAAAAAAATACTATTTATAAATGTCTATTCAAAGGCAACTTTTCCGAACAATGGAATACTTCTTAAACAATACTAATACACAAAAAGGAAGGCACCACAGACCTGAAAAATTATCGACCAATTTCACGTCTTTTACAACTTTACAAAACCTTTACAAAGATTATTACAAACAGGTTAACAATTAAATTTGATGGATATCAACCAGTAGAACAATCCGGATATAGAAAAGGGTACAGCACCTATGACCGTCTATATACTTTGTAAATCTTAATCGAAAAGACTAACGAATACAATCTCTCATTATGTCTGGCTTTAATAAATTATAAAAAAGCTTTTGATAGAGTAGAACTGTTAGTCAATAGAAAAAGCATTAGTCAACAACCGGATCGACTCCAGGTACAGAATATTAATACACAATATTTACGAACAAGCTGAAATGATAGTGGCGTTGGGTAATGGAATCGAAACAAGATCAGTAAAAATGAACGGAGGCGTAAGATAAGGAGACACAATTTTTCCAAAATTATTTACACTGCCCTAGAAGATATCTTTAAGTCAATATACTAGAAAAATAAGGAAATCCCTATTCACGGAAGATACTTGAACCATCTTGAGACGCAGATGATGTAGTAGTAAAAGCCGACACGTGGAATACACTGAATACGATGATTTGAGGAGCTACACACAGAATCCCTAGAAAAGGACTGAAAATGAATTTTAGCAAAACTAAACTAATGTCAAACAAAGATGATAAACCTATGATAAACATCCAAGGAACAGAGATGGAACACGTAGATGAATATGCATATCTGGGTAAAAATGTCTAGGTAAGCAAACAAATCAGACTACCGAAATAAGCAGACCTGTAAAAATGGAATGGGCAGCATTCGAAAGACTCTCATACGTACTTAAAAATAAAAATATATAAATAAACATGGAGAAGATCAGAAAAACTCAGAGAGCTATGGAACGACAAATGCTAGGTATCTCACTCAAAGACCATAAAACCAATGAAGACATTCGTAATAGAACAAAAGTAAAAGATGCTGTCAAACAGGCAGCTAGACTGAAATGGAAATGGGCTGAACATAACGAATGTCTTAAGGATGGCCGATGGAATAAAGAAATCGGGAATTGGCGGCCATATGAAGCCAAAAGACCACGAGGAAGACCGTAAATGTGCTGGAGCGACAATATTAAAAGAACTGCAGGACCAATGTGGAAACGTCGTAAAAACAACAGCCTACATTCGGCAATCCGAATAGAGAGAAGGGATTAAAAATAAATGAACAGAAGTGATTAGAAAACTCTTCAAAATTGTATAAATAAAATGGACTTTAAATTTAAAACAATCGATAAACGTTAAAGATATGGAAAGCTAAAGAATAGTCAACATTTTACTGTTGTTGTACGAGGGATTTTGTAGCATGTCTATTCCAGCCATGTTTCTTTCTTTTATGGATTTCAGATAATAGTCATCGAACCATTTGTTTGCTGTTCTCTTGTTCTGTCCTAGTATATCACCTCCCTCGTTTTGGTGATTAGTATTGCTCCCCTAGATCGTCTCATATGGAATTATTTGAAGTCATAGGTCTATGCCAAATAACCACCCGTGCATTGAGTGAGGAAATTCAATACTGCGTCAATGAAATACGGCCACATTTATGCAAAATGGTTAGGAAAATTTCGACAAAAGGGTGTGTGTGTTCCATCAAAGCTGTAAAGGTCATTTGCATAATGTGCTACTCCATACATAACCCTTAGACTAGGCGGGATCTGTAGAAATTCAGACCATAATGGACATTTTCCATAGAAAGCTATTTTTTTGCTGGAATCCCTTCAGGATGTGCCCAATATCGATAATCACGATATGCGCCAGTCGCAAACCCTGTGCTAAATTTTTGATTAGACAAAATCCGAAACCAATTGAAAATTTCTCATTTTTTTGCTCCTATTTTCGTTTATAATTCGGAAAATATTTATCCTAGAGAAAAAATTATAAGAAGTTAAAAGTTTCGTTATTCAATTTTACACAATGTTTCGTTAGCTAGAAATTGAAAATTTAATGTTTATTGTTGAAAAAATAGCAATAATAGCAATTTAATATGTTTAAAACGTGTGCTAAATTTTGTTAAGATCGGTCGCATAGGTTTTGCATAATAATTTTGCAATCCAGCCTACTGGAAAAAATCGCAAATTTTCAAATTTATAGTTGACCCTAAATAAGGCTCTCAGGTTGCAAATTGTTTTACATATAAAGGAAGGCTCAAACTTTCAAACGCTTTCTGTAAAATTCAAATCGGTTCACTATGAGACTCTAGAAAAATTTTTATATATATTAGGCTTATAAACAAATTGAATAACTTTACGAGCTTTAAACATATCAATTTCAAAATTTATACACTTAAAGAACATTAAAAGACCCTTCTTTAAAAAAAAAAAAAGATACACATAATGCGCTTCGTGGCAACATCCTAAAAAAGACAAATAAAAAACCGTTTTCGTGTAAAATGTCGCTCGGAATGCATGAGAGGTGGTGGTGGGGGACATTCACACGAAATGAGTGAATCGGCGAGTTCAAAATCATAGCGCGCGCTAAAAATTGCATTATTTCGGCTTCTTGTTAACCAATTTTGCTCTTGTTTTTTTGAATCGATGTCTCGGATGATAAGGATTTCAAATATCATATTTTTAAATACCATTTTTAATTGCAAATTGGGAAATTTGTAATAAACAATTTTTTTTTTGAGCTTGAAATTTAAACGTTGAAGTAAATTGTTACTTTTAGTAAACAAATATGTATTTATAAATTGTTAATAAATAATTTAAATTGTTAAAACAAAGGCGAACGAAAAAAAAATTTTTATCATAAAAAAACTTTTATTTGACTCAATCTTCAATAAATTTTTTTAAAGTCTTTTTCTTTTTTTGGAAGGACAAAAATCTTCAGGTCTTATTTCTTCCTCAAAACCTTCATTTTCCATTTCAATATCTTCATCCTAGATCTGTAAATTTAATTTGCAAATATCTGAGGGCCTTATTTAGGGCCTACTATAAATTTGAAAATTTGCGATTTTTTGCCAGTAGGCTGGGTTGCATCATTATTATGCAAAACCTATCCGACCGATCTTAACAAAATTTAGCACACGTTTTAAACATATTAAAAGGTTTTTCTAGGCGGAATATGGAGCTTGTAAGTCAAGTTTAGAAAGTCGACAACATTAAAAGGATTAACTTCAGTTTTTTGTAGTTTTTTTTTTCAATTATTGCTATTTTTTCAACAATAAACATTAAATTTTCAATTTCTAGCTAACGAAATATTGTGTAAAATTGAATAACGAAACTTTTAACTTTTTATAATTTTTTCTCTAGGATCAATATTTTCCGAATTATAAACGAAAATAGGAGCAAAAAAATGAGAAAGTTTCAATTGTTTTCAGATTTTGTTAAATAAAGAATTTAGCACAAGGTTTGCGACTGACACATATCGTGATCATCGATATTGAGCACATCCTGAAGGGATTCCAGCAAAAAAATAGCTTCCTATGGAAAATGTCCAATCCAAAACAGATCCCGCCTAGACTACCTATCCTATATACGTTACAAGCTAACGAAAAATCTTTATAATAATCTTTAAAATATTTACTTTACAATCAAAAAAAAAAAATCTAAAGAAAAAACAGGGTTTTTTATTCAATTCAAATCTAGCGGAAATTTTGGGATTTCATAAAAAATTATATATCTATAATGTCATATATTCATATTTTAATTCCTATTTCTTGGCGGATTGACACCTAGTCTATGCCACTAAATAAATTCCTATTTTGTTAAGATGTAAGAATTGATTTGTAATTTGTGGTTTCAAAGTTAAAGAAAGACGGTTGACTAAATAAATATTTAATTAATGAACCACAACAGCGTATATCCGCAAAGTAAATCAAAGCGATTATAATGACTAAGAACAAGTATAAACAACTAATAGTTGTACCGATCACACGACTGTATTTAGAATAAATAATGCCAGCTTTAAAGACGGCATATTTCCAGTTATTCGATCTAATCAGTTGAAAATTATCCATCGATACTATCTAACTACTGAAAATATAAAGAGAGATGTTTACAATTTCAGGAGATCATCTGTTATTCAAAGTGGACATTAACTTAATCATAGAGAAGGTAGGAAACAAACTGTCGATAATCTTGGCCTGACTGTTAGAGCTTTCACGAACATCATGAAATTGTCTTTCCGGGTAGTACACGCAACAATTGTTACCTGTGTCTAGACGTCAATAATCTGAGTACATACTTTATTCATATTATTAAAATAAATTGATACCTATATATATATATATATATATATATATATATATATATATATATATATATATTAATGTGATATTAAAAGTCAGAGATGCGCCAAGCAATTAATTAGCTAATTAAATAATTAATTAAACTTATTTAAATGATGCAATTATGATTTTATCACACTATTTAATTCTCTTATCTCAGGGTTATATTCGTGCTTCAATATCTATGCTTTACATATGATAGGTAAGGTCTGAGGAATACCGGAATAATAAACATATATGATACAAAATTATATATTGAAATAAAATTCACACTCAAATATCTTAAACAAAAAATATCTCATACAATGATTATCAAAATTTTGTTCTACGTACGTGAACCTTCAAAAATTAATGTTATATACTATATAAATTAAAATTTTAAATCAAAATTATTGTTCTATATCTCCTGATAAATATTTCTATCTTTTCTGAAGCAATTAAAAAAAAACTTTGTTGATAAACGAAAAACTTACGAATGAAACAAAAAAAAACTATCTCTCTGATGATGAGTTGTCCAAATCCTTGTTCCTTGTAGCCTACACTATCTATTCTTAGCAGTCCCCTGGATAATCAGCAATCTTACAACAAATTATTGCGAGCCTCTCGTCTTCAATGATTCAGATGCACGTATCGTTTAAAAGATAAACTTCTTCTCCTCTCGATAAACTGAATCTCTCGTTCCGGCCTGAACAGTGACTCTTGGAATATATAAGTAGAAAAGTATGACTTACAATATTTTACTGGATCAGCTTCCGTCAGGATACACTTAGTCCACGAAAACTCACAAACATTCACTTCTAATGCTTACTATCCCTTGGGAACCGCCAAAGAACAACGACTGTTCGCCTTGCACCCTTCGAAAACAACTGATGATCTTTTTTTCCTCTAAAATCTAGCTAAACTCTCATTCATCTATCTCTCCCACTTTTTTTCACTCTTTGCCAATCAAAGTTCGTCATATTTATCCCCATTTAGATAACAAACAACAACCTTAACTACAATTATAACTTTCCTAAAAACTATTAACACGTTAATCGTTTCTACAAATTCTTAAAAACTAACGGAGAAATATAATTTCTAAATTCTACCCTATTGTCTTTATTCACTCTACAAGTCCATTTGGAAAACCCGGTCGTATTGTTCAATTCACTAAGTTCACTCAAATATATTTTACAACGAAAATAATTTATGCATATCTTAAATTTTGTTTACTACAGGTAATCCAAAGATAATGGACTTTCATTTCTTTAAAATATCTTTCATAGTTTATCAGTTGAAATATTTTGAATTATTATGTTTTATAATTTAAAATATATTAAGAGCAAACCAATATTATTTTTAATTTTACATAGTATAACAACTCTCCAGGATATCTTGAAAATCTATTTAGATGGTCTATTTAGTAATTTTAATTTTATCTTTGGCGGATAAAATGAATCATAACAATATATATATATATATATATATATATATATATATATATATATATATATATATATATATATATATATATATAGTATATATATAGTCACCACGCCATCTAGGAAAAATTAACGACGCCATTTAGGAAAGAAAGTGAACTGCCACCATTTAACATTTCAATCATATTTTGTTCTTGAGACTATACGTTTAATTTGTAATACTGTATGAATTACATATTTATACAATTATAATTAAAAATAATTAAACAGATATCTGAACTACTGACATTATTAATCTTTTTAAGGTACGATTTTTAAGGAAAGAAATCTGAACGGATAAACTGACAGATAAAATAAATTTCCGACATATAAAATATAAAATATCTATTTACCGAATAAAGTACATAATAAAATTATCTGGAAAATAAATTGTGTTTATTGCAGTTCGTTATTATTTTGTAGGTTATCGCGAAATCAAAAATATAACCTTAATATTGTTTTTTAGTGTAGGTTAGAGACATGAATAATAAAATATATAATGAAATCCAAGAGTACGATCAGTATGATATTTAATGTTTATAAACTTAGTGCGAGAATATATTATTTGATGCAGAATTGAACATTTTAATTTTTTTAATGATAAAGACTTTTTTAAACGGTTAAGATTAGGTTAGGTTAGGTTAGGTTAGGTTAAATAAAGTAAACCGACAGTGATGAGACATATCTTAGAATATGTTGTAAATAGTTGATAATAAATGATTATAAAAGTAGGTGTATACATATTTTCATTTACTTAGTTTAGGGATTCAATATTTTCATAATCTTGATAATTAAAAAATGGATTAATTAACCTTTTTTAAGAGGTTATTGGTAGTAAAAATTCAATAGTAGTATAATACACATAGTAATATGCTCATAGCACCTGTGTTGTCAGATTCCTTTAATAATTATAAATAGACTTCGGCAAATATGCATATTACATATTTTGCATATTGTGCATATTTTATGCAAATATTTCATATTTTGGCATATTTGTATAAAAGTTTGCATAAAATGCATAAAAGTTCAGATTTTTATACTGTATTTGAAAATTTTTAAACATACCAATTTATTTCAATTCTTGTATAAAATTTTGTAGTCATTTTAATCAAGAAATGATCTAAGTACGTAATCTCTACAGGTACAAAACATTTACAATTTCAAAGAAGATCAATTTAAGTAGCCCTCAACATTCTTAGAAAGTCTCGGTCACTGAGGCATTCAGTTATTGGATAATCGCTAAGGGTTCGCTCATTTGCATTTTATGATCTAATCCCCAAATCTATCTACAATTTATTGTATCTTAACAGCAGGTAAACGGCTATTAGTTTTGTTCCTAATTTAGGGATTTTCCAAAATCTCCCAGTTTATTGAATTAGGTACCTAAACATTTCTAATTTGATGCTCAGATTTGTAAATCATTTTTGTTTTGATATTTAAAGCGTAAATACTCGTTGTGCTTAACAAAAAGGAAGATTGTGATTTTATAATGCCTAAAACAACCAGTGCTTCAACTTGGATTAAACCTTATAAAGAGCTGTCTATGGATATGGGAAAAATCTACTGTTCAGTCTGTGGCAAAATTGTAAGTATCTAATATTTTCTATTAAATATCTAATATTTCATACATACAGGGTGTTTCCAAATGACACTTACAACGTTTGACTGTAGATACTTCTCGAAAAATTGAACAAAACGATATAGTTAATGAGGGGTCAAACTTATTTACTTTTCGAGATACAGGGTGTTAAAATTAAAAAAAATTAAATTCTTTTAGTTAATAACAACAATAACTTTAAAACCAATAAACGTATTTACTTGAAATTTAGTACTCGTAGGTTGTTTTTAAATGAAAAATAGCTTCCTTTATTGAGAAAAAATTGTCCATGGTACAATACAATGGTGTGTATTTAGAAAAAATTTTCACCTTTACTTTTTTTTATGAAGTCAGCTATTCTAAAACACAATTATTTTTATTGTAATTGAATTAACAAAAAAAAAACTTTTGTTGAATTTTAAAATAAGTTATATGATGTACTAATGGTTAGTAACAAAAACTAATTTGTGGATTAATACTGCATTTAAAACACTTAGCGAGTGTTTTTTTTCCAAACCAGTTATTTGATTAACCAAAAACACCTTGTATATTTTTATATTTTAAAGGTTGGGTTAAAATAAAGGTTTTTATTTTTATTTATAGATAGCATGTGAGAAGAAATTTCAGATAGACCAACACGTGAGAACTGCTTCACACATTGCAAAAAAAGGAAAAATAGGAGGAAAACATCAAACTTCAATGGCTAAATGTTTCCAATCTACTTCAAAAAAATTAGATGAGCAAGAAACTTTTAATGAAGACTTGTGTCGCGCATTAGTGTCTGCAAACATACCGCTTTCAAAATTAGCAAATGTAAATTTTAGTTCGTTTCTAAAAAAATATTGCAAACTTAATGTTCCAAGTGATTGGTCTCTAAGAAGAAATAATGTGAACAGGCTATACTCGTCGGTGTTAATTAATATTAAGAAAGAAATTGCAGATAATTATTTTTACATATCTGTAGACGAAACCACTGATTCCTCAGGAAAGTATATTGCTCATTTATTGATTGGTGTTCTTAAAGAAGATACCTTACCAAAATCTCATCTTATTTCATGCCAGCAACTTGAGAAAACAAATGCTTTAACAATTTCGCGTTTTATACAAGAAACATTAGCAACTTTTTTTCTTCCGACAACTATTCCTTCTAATAAATTACTGCTTATTTTATCGGATGCTGCTCCTTATATGGTGAAAGCAGGACAAAATTTAAAAATATTTTTCCCAGATTTAATACATGTTACTTGTGTAGCGCATGGATTAAACAGAGTTGCAGAGGAAATACGAAAAAAGTTTCCTCTTGTAAATACCATGATATCCAGTGTCAAAAAAGTATTTCTTAAATCTCCTATAAGAATTCAACTTTATAAAGAAATGCTACCTAACATTCCTCTTCCACCACAACCTATTTTAACGCGATGGGGAACATGGTTAGAAGCAGCTAATTTTTATGCAGATCATTTTGTTAAAATAAAGAACATAATGGATACGTTAACAGATGAAAGTTCCCAATCTCTTTTGGATTCTAAACAAACTTTTCAGAGTAACTTGCTTCAACAAGAACTTTCATTTATAAAATCAAATTTTAGTTTTGTTCAAAAAACAATTACTCAGTTAGAATCACCAAAACTGTCATTGTTCGAAAGTACAGCATTAATAACAGAATTTGCGTCATGTTGTCGGAACGTTAGAGGTAATATTGGAAAAGATATTTTAAAAAAATTTGAAGCTACTATGGAAAAAAATAAAGGTTACCATATTCTTTCTGAAGTAGTCAGTGTTCTAGCTGGAAATATTTCGGAAACAATTAATTTAGAACCAAATGTTTTGGTTAGTTTGAAAAATGCTCCCGTTACATCAGTTGATGTTGAACGAAGTTTTTCCATATATAAATATATGTACTCAGACAGAAGCCACAAGTTTTTGTTAGAAAATTTTGAACACCACTTGGTCATTTATTGTTACCATAATTCTAAATAAGTTTATTCATACTTAAAAATGATGTAGTTACTTAAAATAAATGTAAATCTTAATGAATAGTAGGAAATATTTAGTTATGTACACTTTTTTTTAAATAAAATTGTTACTATTTTACGATTTTTTTATTTATTTGTATGCATATTTTGTAAAATATTTGCACATTTTCGGGTAAACACGTGCATATTTATGCGCATATTTTCTACATTTTTATTTGCATATTTGCCGAAGTCTAATTATAAAATACATTTAGTTACATATAAAAAAAGACTCAAAGTAAGCATACAAAAGATCCAGAGTGTAGTAGGAAATTTTCAAAACTTTCTATAAATCTTCTATTTATATATATGGAAAATTGATTTTAAATTCTGACAATTTCTTGATGCTTCTTGGATATGTTTTTCTAGGTACCTACCTATAAACAAATAAATAATTCTGTATTCGTGATAAGAAGTTTAAATGAAGATAATAGAAATGGGTTCCTACTAGGAGATTCTGATTATAAAGTAAAGCCATTTTTAAGAAGTCCGCTAAACAATTCATTTTCTATAATGAATTTCATATATTATTAGAACCAGATATGCAACATAAGTTTTTATGTATGGAAGAGAAGGTTTAGGTACTATTTTATCCAGTGGGAGTGGCTGTAAGGTTAAAAAGATTCAACTGTTGTAATCTACAGCAATATTCTACGAGTATACCCTAGCGAGAGATTAAAATTAAGACATTTTTGAAGATGAATTGCTAAATAAAGACATTACTGAACTTCTTAAAATTGAAGATATTTGAGCTAACCTTATATAATATTTTCGAGTTATGGAAAAACCTGAGAAGAATGATTAAACATGTATTATTTTTTTATTCGTTATCAAATTTTTTTTGCATAATTTAATTTATTTCTGTCACCACAAATTGTATAGTCAAAAGAGATATTAAAACATTATTGTGATTTCTTTGACAATTAATTAAATATTGGTGTGTTCCGAAAAAAACTTTTATATTTATCTTGCAGATGAGTACCCGCAATATAGTTTGACGTGAAAAGACGGATACATTTTATTTTATAAACAAATGTCTATCCTTCAGATAACTATCTGTCAGATAGGACAATATTTATCTGGAGCTGAAAAGACCGACCCTTTCATTCAAGAAGTTTATTATTTTAAAAATTTAATTTTTAAATCTTTTGAAAATTTTGTTGATTCTACAAAATTGGCTGTGAATTCGGTGATCGATAAAAAATATAATACAAAGCTCGAGCTTTTCCAACAAATCAATTGCCAAACTAGAAATACGCGAGTTTTATAAGTAGGTCGATTTCATAAGGCGACTTCACGCAAAAAGTTCAGCGACTCTCCAAAAGTGACTTATTTATTATGAAAATTGTATATATATCTCCATAAGGAGCAACGATTCTCAAGTTCAAAAAGCAGTGATAAAACAATGGGAAGGAGTGGAATATCTCTTTCACACTGTAACTCTTGAAGACATCAGTCAGATAAGATGAGAAAAAAAAACAAACTAGATGTTAACTATTCCATATATTAGCGGAAATGTTTCGTTTTGTACTTACAAAACAGCATCAGTTCGTATCTGTAAGAGAAACACTCTTAGTCTTAGAAGAATTTGTAAAGCTCTTTAATACAGAAAAGAAGGCGAAAAAGTGATCTCTTATGTTGAGTGAAAAGAGATTATTATGTAAAATGTGACTTACATGAGTAGTAATATAATATCGACGGTAATTACAGATACCAATATTACAAACAATTTGTCATAAAATTCACAGATTGTAATCGTATTGGTGGGATTACAATCACTTACTTATTCCATATAAAATAGATTTATACTTGTTTAACAGCTCGATATATACTCAGCAACTTTCATCCAATAGCTAGTGTGTAGGCACCCAATTTTTTCATCTTGATTTAAGCCTTTAATTAATGTTTTTATTTTAACTTTTTTTCTTTAGTTCGCGGGATCGCCATGTCCTTAGATCCTTAATTTAGCAATTTATTTGATAATAAAATGCAATTGTTTTACAAAGTATTATTTTAACTTACTTATACTATGTATTGATAAATGAACTGCGCTAGGTCAAGGTTATGGGGTCGGTCCCTTCATGCTTTTTAACTTCACTCGATTTTTGTTTATTTACCTGCAAAGGTAAATGCCAATACCTTCTCGGTTTACTAGTTATTAATACTTATTAATATGTTCAATATTATATATTATAAGATTTTAGATAATTATTCTACAGTAACTAATCTCAACATAAAGCTCCTACAACCAAGCTCCAAAGATAGTAACTATATAAAAAATTTAGAGTACGTTCAAAGTATGAAAAATAAAGAAGAAAATAGAGATTTGTTTAAGACAGAAATGAGTTGTTACTAATAAGATGCTACGGAACTTCCAAGATTTTTCATACCTACTTTTGATTTTACTGAAAATAAATTCTACCGTCTATCTTATTTGGACCGTTATAATGCGTCTAAATTTTCAGTTCAAATATTGATAGAATACACCAGTTATTACTCACATACTCATCCTATCAGTGCTAATATATGGGTAATAAACATGGACCACCTTCAAAACAAACACAAATCGTTTGCTCTTCTTTCAATAAAGATACTACGCAGAATATTGAACGAAATCTGTGAAAATGGTATTTGTAGAAAGAAAAAGTTAATGGTAGAGATGTAATATCTTTCATAAAAATAGGTAGGCTTAGATGGACTGGTCATATGTATCAAGATCAATTGATAACTACCCACCCAGATGAACCATATTAGCGCCACCAGTAGGAAATAGGAGTAGAGGTATGTCCAACGCTGAGATGAAGGGACGCTGTGGACAAGGACGCGAGGACGATCAGCGCAACAAACTGGCAACGGTTGGTGATGAAATAACCGACTGGCGAAATATACTGGGGAAGGTCGAGACTCAATTAGGGCTATAGCCCCACTGGTGATGATGATAATACAAATTTTTATTTTTTTTTTTGAAATAATTTTTGTTTGTTTGATTTATTATAAATAAAGCGAGGGCTAAACTATTAGGATGCGCATTTTTTGATAAACTTATCGAATATTTCGAAGATTTTTTTGTGTTTTATTGTAGATCTTTTAAAATTAAAAAAATTATAACTCCTACATTCATTTATTTTCATTTACACAAAACAATACAGCGCTTTCTTTCGTATTAAAAACTAGATAGACTTTTTTCTGCTAACACAACGTATATAAATGCAAATTCATTAGGGGATAGAAACATTTCCTGTTGATTTATAACATATAATGTCCAAGGGGCAATCAGCCGTACGGATAACGTACTTCGTTCTTTTTCTATTACACACAGCCAATTAACTACGAAAAAATTCTGTTTATCAAATGAAACATCTCCGTTTATCATTAGCAATGAAACGAAATGTTATTATCGTTCCGTGAATGATATATATTTGTATTTTTAACAAGTTTTTTTATTAATTAGACGGTATTGTTGTTGTACATGATGTGTTTTGTTAATGAAAAAGAATGTTGTCTTGTGATTAAGTCGTATTTACTTGTATATTGTGTTATGGATTGTAGAGCGCTGTTTATACCATAACAGTATATTACACGGTTCAACTGGTTAACATGGCGACCTTATACAGTGTGGATATTAAGTCTTACCCCCCCTAGTGAACTCCTTTATTTAAGACAAAGCTGAAAAACGCTCGACCCCGTCAATTTTTATTTTAATAGAGGTATTTTATAACATAAAAAAGATTGTCACCGCTTTCATCCCCTTCACTTGATAGCTACCCCCTCCGATTTTTTAAATAGCAATGGGGGTCGTGCGATAGTTTGTTGGAAAGGGTTTGAAAAGAAGAATTCAAAAATGTATAAGTTTGAAATTTTGTATGGCATAATGGTTTTATTTAAAATAAAATATACAAAAAATAATGTATTAAATTACATCTTTAAAATTAAAGGAACTGGCAAATTACCATAAAGAAAACTTAAATTACTGCAGGAGATGCTCGAAATGTTCTCCATTTACTTCCTGGCAGAAGTAGATTCTTTGTTTCGTTGCCTCCCTAACCCTTTGTAGGGTCTGCATATCAATCCTATCACATTCTTCGATTATTCTTTGACGGAGTTCATCAACTGTCTTCAACTGGCTCCCATACAGTTTGGATTTAAGGTAACCCCATAGGTAAAAATCTAGAGGAGTAAGATCTGGTGATCTTGGTGACCATTCAATGAATCCACGACGTCCAATCCATCTTCTCGGATACAAATTATTTAAAAAATTTCGAACGCCAGCATCGTAATAAGGCGGAGCTCCATCTTGCTGGAAAATAATATCTTGGGTGAATTCGCCTGGATTGTTTCTAAGCACATCATGAATTGCAGGAATTATTTGTGTTTCCAATAGATTAAGATAGCTTTCCCCCGTTAAACTGCCTTCGATAAAAAAAGGGTTATAATGTGATCCCCTAGTATACCTGCCTAAACATTTAATTTAGTGGGAAATTGAATATGACACTTTCGAAACAATCGAGGGTTTTCGTCAGACCAATATCTTACATTTTGTCGATGTACATGACCATTTAAATAGAATGTAGCTTCATCGGAAAAACAAATATGTCTTAAATAACTTGGATCTTGTGAAATATTATTATCCATAGTTTCACAATATTGCAGTCGTCGATCTGGATCATCCCCTGTCAATTCGTGCATCATTTTCATCTTATAGGGATGAAATTTTTGCTTTTTTAAAATGTTTAAGACAGTCCTGTGACTTACTTTGCATTTGCGAGCAACATTTTTAGTTGAATTGGATGGATTTACTACAAATTGAGATAAAATATCTACTTGCTTTTCCTCAGAAATCTTTTTTCTACCATCCCGTTTCTTGTTTTCGACAGAACCAGTTTCACAAAATTTGGTGACAAGTAGTCTATAGTAATGTCGATCAATTGGACGATTCGGAAAACGTTCATTAAATATTCTCACAGCTTCATGGTAGTTACGGCCTGCTTCGCTAAATATTAAAATTGCTTCACATTTGTCTACTAATCTATGAGGTGGTGCCATTTTGATTGTTTTGAATTTTTAATACTAAAAATTTACAGTTTACCACTACAGCTCACCAATTCTCAAGTTCTTGTCAATATTCTTTACAATCAACAGTGCTAATTGCTTGGTTTTTATGACAGTTGTCAAAAACTATACACGCCAACTAGATTATTTAAAAAATTGTTCTAACCATGATATGTTTTAACGACACAAAAGTATTTATTCTGCAAAAAAATAATTCGGTATAAACGTTCAAGAATAAAAATAAAATAAATTTTGTTTATGTGAAACTGTGTGAAAATGTGTGAAACATTTTTCTAAATGCAATTCTTGCATTTAACATTTTCTGCAAGATATTTTTGTTTTTTTTGACATTCTTTCGATCACAGATACCACATTTCTTTCGTTTTTGGTTCTGATTATTTAAATCTCCCATCTCTCCTTTAGCTAAAGATTTGTTTAGTATTCTACTGATACCCATGCGAAGCTTTCTAAGTAATTGAAAATTGTACAGTCTCATATTGAGATATGGTTCTGCAAGTTATCTTGCAAGAATTTTGTAAAAGGCTTGTCTCTCTATGGCTTAGTTGTTTTTATAACATCCATGTAAAATATGTGCATTGATACCTGCAATATTCACCATTGTAAAAAAAATAGTCATTGGCTATCCCCTAGTTCGCTGTGGTATATTTTTAATCTAGTGCATCCACACCGCCTTTTGTTTGCTTATAGAAGCAAATGATTTACAAAACCATAAATGGAAGATCCTTTAGCTTTGCTTTGACTTTGAAGGACCTACATAGGTATCTTCTTCTAAGTCAGTTGTAAATATTGTTAGCAAGTCTTCATCATTTGACTTGAAAACTGCAGCGTAATACAGAAGAGCGAGAAATGCTTTAAATTCTTCCTTTGTTAGTTCTCTCAGTTCTGTTCAATCAGAATTGCTAAATTTATCTTGAAATAATAATATCTGTTCATTTCTTCGTAGAACTATTTAGTTTTCCATATCTTCTGTGAAAAGAAGGCTCCATATTTTTAAGGGATCAGAGATATCAGCACATTTTGCAGACCCTTTCAACCCCGAAAGAACTTTTACCAGATTGTGTTTTTTTGTTCTAATATTTAAATCTGGATTGGCTGGAACAGCAGACCACTCGTATCGATTTTTACCATAATAAAATTTTTCCATTTGTTGTTTTTGGCCCCTCTTCTTCTTCACCTATATCCTGACTTTCTTGTGTTTCAGCATTGTTCTCCTGATCTTCCATCTCAGAATCAGAGTTATGGTCACTCTCTGCAGAAAAATGTCGTTGTAGTTCTCATAATCACTAAACTCGCTCTCTAATTCATGATACCACCGCCTTACCCCAAATGAACTTTACCACTGGTTATTTAGAGTAATACTGAATCACAGTTCACAGTTGACGTCCGTATCGGAGTGTCTTACGAATGCACTAACTTAACGGTAGATGGCGCGGCCAGGCATAAATGCTAAATTTGCAAGTTTTACATGGATTTAAAAAGTACTGGAAGTCTGGCTGTCCTCACAACGCCAGTTGAGAGTTAACAAACGATATCAATATTTTGAATTGCGTTGTTTATGTTTATATGAGTATAGCAACCTTTTGTAATGTGTAAAATTTTACAATATTTATTTTTTCAGATCAATAATTAATTTTTTTTGCATAACTCTAAAATGAAATAAACATATCTTCCATTTTTATATGCAAACCCCCTTTTAGCATCATATAAACTAAGATTAACATTAGGAGTTAATTGTAGGATATCGCCTACAATTAAAAATTCTCTAAAATCATCCTTGGAATATAAACGACATGATGTAAAAAATATCGATTCCTGTTGCTGGAAGACATCGCCAACCCTCCAAAAACACATTTCCCTCTTTTTTAATGTCCTAAAAGTGAATTCGGCGTAGCTCCGGCGTGTAAAACGATATAATCGAATACCTGAGTGAATAATGTATGAAGAATTCAATTATGGGTTTCTATATCGCGTGAAAAAATATTGGGTGTCACGAAATAATTTGATTCTTCAACGATCCGTCAAAATAGAAGCCGAAGTAATATCATTGTTTTATTTATTAATTTTAAACGATGACAAGTTCAAATATGTAATTCGGTATCGAAATATGGTTTGTTTAAAGGCATTTGTTAATATTTACTTATTGGATGGGATGTCCATCCACGAGTAAGCTGATTTTGTATTCATAAATAAGAAATGACGCGTGAGTAAAAATAAATTGCTTTTTAATAACAAATGGAATTAATCAGTTTTTGGAACTAATGGCGTACAACAAAAAAATGTTCATAAATAATAAATGAAAAATATAAATATTAAATGAAAAAAATCTTTATATTCAAATGTCGATTTAAACGTCGTACCTTTGAATATACATTACGTAAAAAATAATCCAACCATTGATTTAAAAAATTCCCCGCGTCACAAAAAGTCAGTTTTATGTGATAAACAAAAACTGATTTTGAGAAAGTAATTGCGAAAGTCCAGCCGTCATTGATTCATTGTCTAAAAACAGAATGGCTAAAACTACAGGAAGAGTTTATAATGTTACGAAAATGCCCGAAGAAAATATTTTTAACTTTAAACAACTGACTAATACCGAGAATTGGAAACTTTACAATGAAAAAAAATCAATAAAAGTTAGCAAAATACGAGAAATAAACTGTTCGCATGAACACCAAAATTCTTTAATGTTTAAATACGATTTCGATGATGGTTTTATAAGTTGTGACAAAAAATTAAATCTAAAATGCAGACGACTGCCTTCCACTACCATCAAATTTTCACCGAAACTATTATCAATTTAAGAAAAAAAGGTAAAAGGATTACTGTGGCTGTGTAATACTAGCAAAATACCCACAATGTACCATGGATTTTATAAAAATCTTAATTCGAAGAGTTATGTGCCTCCTAAAGTCGAGTTCGTAGTTGATTCAGTTGAGAACGAAGAAGAGTCAGAGGAGAAAATTGAATCAAAATACAAAACTGCAAGTTAGTTCAGTAACTTCTTCAAACTGTAGTCTTTTGTATAAATAAAGTTAAGAAACAAATAATTCTGGTATTTATTACATTAAAAATATCTCCATTGAAAACTACAGTAAACTCCATTCGCTTAGCTCGGGCATATTTTGACAGATTCATTGTCGGAAACCTACAACACAACAATTCCTACTTCTAAGTATTTCTAGCTCAAGTATCCTACTATTGCAGACTTCTTTCTTAAAAAAAAAGAAGAATTATTCTAAATAGTGGAAGTGTATACTAAACCCATCAAATTTTGGGTGGTATTTAAAAAATATATTTTAGTTATTATAATTTAACATAACTATTTATTATATGGTGCAGATAAATAAATATTGATTGTCCGTAATTCGCAAAGTTCTATTTCATTTACTATTTAGTTTGTTTACTATTAATATTGGCTATGAGTACGTGTGCTTGGTTGTACAGTAATTTCCAGCCACTTTTAGTCTGTCAAAAAGTAACTAACTTCGCAAAAAAATAATTACTAAATTCACTAGACAGTTCGGACTGGGAATAGCGAACCGAGTATAAGTCATTCAAAAGTCACTTATGGCCATATCTGTCTTAAATATGTTTTATTCTTGTGATATAATTATTAAAAGTATCACTTCACGCTATAAAAACATCCATTTTATAGATGAATAAATTTTGGTAACGACGTGGATATATTTTTATAATTAATTACTATTTAAATGGGAATAAGCCACAATTAACCGTTAAATTAATTTTATTGGCGTTTCAATTTCCACTTCGGAAATCGTTCTCAAAATACAAACATTGTATTTTGTATGTTTGTATTTCGAGAACGATTCTCGAAGTGGAAATTGAAACGTCAATAAAATTAATTTAACCTTTAATTGTGGCTTATTCCCATTTAAATAGTAATTACTTTAACATGCCACAAGAAAATACACAAATACAATAATCATGGTACTAACTCCAACAAACCCTATATATCCTTACCATACATTAATAGATTTTCTGAACAACTGTCAAAAATGTTTGCAAAGTACAATATTAATGTTGGACATAAATCATCAAAAACATCTTAGAAATATTTTTCAAAATTTAAACCTAAAGTTAATAAAGACCATCAATCAAATGTTATTTATAAAATAAATTGTAAAGACTGCAATTCAACATATATTGGACAAACACACCAATACCTAGAAGAATGAATGGTTGCACACAAACATAGTATACAAACCAAGGCATTAAACACAACAGCCCGAGCCAAACATTTTCTAGAAAATAGCCATTATTTTGATTTTGAAAATGTACAGATTTTGGAAAAAGAACAAGATTACAACAAAAGATGCATATTGCAGATGATTCACATAAAAAAAGACCCAAATTCCATCAATAATAAGACTGATATCAAAGATCTTTCCAATATGTATCATAATTTAATAAATTGACTTGGTTTTTAAAATGCACTATTGCAGATTTTTAAGATACGACCCTGAAACACTCATACTTTAAGATATCTGCCAGATGTCATCTGTCAATGTCAGATACCAATTTTTAATCCATGTTAAACTTTTTAAAAAAGTGTAAACATGAAATTTAAATGTAAAATGTAATGTTTAAAGTTTAATAAAGTGCTTATTGAAAATGGCAAATTTGCCGAAACGTTTAAGCAAAATTTAAATAGTTTTATTTACATCAGGTAACATTTACATTTACATCAGGTTACATTGAGTTATGGTGTTACCGTCGCATGCTCAGAATCCCGTGGACAGCACACATATCTAACGAACGCTTGCTAGAGACCGTGCACTAAGAGCGAGCATTGATCAAAATCATCAAAATGAGAAAGGTCCAATACTTCGGTCATATAATGAGAGGACCTAAATATCGCTTACTCCGGTTAATCATTCAGGGCAAAATCGAAGGAAAACGTTGGGTCGGAAGAAAACAGCTGTCCTGGCTGCGTAACATTAGACAATGGACAGGTCGAAAGGTCGAGGAACTGTTTCATCTAGCTGCCGACCGAGAATCATTTCATCAGCTTGTCAATAAGACGATAGCCAACGCTTGAATACAAGCACGGCACACAAAGAAGAAGAAGATTTACATCAGACCGACAAACCCAGGAAATAAAAAAGTTTATATATATATATATATATATATATATATATATATATATATATAATCTTAAAAACTAAAGAAAGAAATAATATCGAAACTTAAAGGTCAATGGAGCGATGTATGCTATAACAAAGAGAAATCGAAAAAAATAGAATGGATCAGACAGAAAACCATGTTTATTGATGTAAGCAGATCTACAGTCAGTTCCCTTTTATTTTTTTATTGTGCTAACATACGACAGTCTATTACTTTTTAATTGGGTAACAAGTTGCACATCTGTAAACCAATTATCTGCCGTTATATTGTACCCCGTTCCATAAATAGGTTGTGCCAATCTTCTATCGACATCAGATGGTTTATTACTTTGTTCATAGGGTCCCTGTAACGTCCCCTCAAAGCCTCCAGTTTTTGTTCAATAGTTACACACTGCCCTAGTGAATAGCTATGTTTACAATTATGAACAAAATCGTTGAAGAGTTCACGAATCTGCGCAATGTTGTCAATAGCTTTCCTCTCAGGTCTTGTGATGCGGTCATCGAAACGCAGGCATCTCATAAAAAACTTGACCCTCTGAGACTCATAACCAGTCAAAATATTTCCACGCCATGTCCATTTGTACCCCAGAGATCCTCTAACATCATTTTGTTGGCGTCACAAAGTTCCTGCTAGATATAAAAGGTCTATGAAGGCCTTGTGTTCTGTCATGTACGTGTCAGTTGCATCACGTTGTCGGTCAAAGCGATCCCTTACTTTAACCCTTTAACGCTCACACTGTTTTCTAATAGCGGAATGTTTAGTGGCTAAATAAGTAGCCACCCATGTTAAAGAAATTGACTTTGATAATTGTCCGAAAATGAACTCTATTAGCAATGACAGTACGCTTAAACGTTTGGAGTCCACATTTTTAGCCATATTTCCTCCACTTGCCTACATCGTGATTTGTAAATAATGTTGTTATTATTAGAAAATATTATGAGCATTTAGAGCATTTTTAGTGGATAAAAATGTAGCCACTAAGCGTTATAGGGTTAAGATGAATGTACTAGTTTATGAACTTGACTATTGTTTGTAGCATTTCATCAGAAAATATCTGACTCCAACATTCTATATGCAACTTAGCTAGTCGTGTTTTCATTTATCTAGTGGTTTTATCTTTTCCAAAGTAAAATAAATTATGTAAATCTGGCTTCTTCCTCTGTCCCACTCTCTTCAGTATCAGAGTCACCAACTCTTTTATCCGTTGGCTGATCTTCCGCATTTGTATCCGGTTCATCCTCGAAATATTCCACTTGGATAAAGGCATCTTCATTTTCGTCGTCTTCTAACATAAATTCGAAGATATTCTACATCATTCAGATTATTCAGTTTATAAACCCGCTGCGAAGCCATTATACTGAAAATAAAAATATAAAATAACACTCACCTATAATAAGTAGGCCGGAGATAGCCTAAAATACGACCAAAGTAAAACAACACTTACACGTTATGTCGTTATGTTGTATGTAAATACACTCAATCACTAGGACGTTACTAGACTTCGGCAAATATGCAAATAGAAATGTAGAAAATATGCGCATAAATATGCACGTGTTTACCCGAAAATATGCAAATATTTTACAAAATATGCATACAAATAAATAAAAAAATCGTAAAATAGTAACAATTTTATTTAAAAAAAAAGTGTACATAACTAAACATTTCCTACTATTCATTAAGATTTACATTTATTTTAAGTAACTACATCATTTTTAAGTATGAATAAACTTATTTAGAATTATGGTAACAATAAATGACCAAGTGGTGTTCAAAATTTTCTAACAAAAACTTGTGGCTTCTGTCTGAGTACATATATTTATATATGGAAAAACTTCGTTCAACATCAACTGATGTAACGGGAGCATTTTTCAAACTAACCAAAACATTTGGTTCTAAATTAATTGTTTCCGAAATATTTCCAGCTAGAACACTGACTACTTCAGAAAGAATATGGTAACCTTTATTTTTTTCCATAGTAGCTTCAAATTTTTTTAAAATATCTTTTCCAATATTACCTCTAACGTTCCGACAACATGACGCAAATTCTTTTATTAATGCTGTACTTTCGAACAATGACAGTTTTGGTGATTCTAACTGAGTAATTGTTTTTTGAACAAAACTAAAATTTGATTTTATAAATAAAAGTTCCTGTTGAAGCAAGCTACTCTGAAAAGTTTGTTTAGAATCCAAAAGAGATTGGGAACTTTCATCTGTTAACGTATCAATTATGTTCTTTATTTTAACAAAATGATCTGCATAAAAATTAGCTGCTTCTAACCATGTTCCCCATCGCGTTAAAATAGGTTGTGGTGGAAGAGGAATGTTAGGTAGCATTTCTTTATAAAGTTGAATTCTTATAGGAGATTTAAGAAATACTTTTTTGACACTGGATATCATGGTATTTACAAGAGGAAACTTTTTTCGTATTTCCTCTGCAACTCTGTTTAATCCATGCGCTACACAAGTAACATGTATTCAATCTGGGAAAAATATTTTTAAATTTTGTCCTGCTTTCACCATATAAGGAGCAGCATCCGATAAAATAAGCAGTAATTTATTAGAAGGAATAGTTGTCGGAAGAAAAAAAGTTGCTAATGTTTCTTGTATAAAACGCGAAATTGTTAAAGCATTTGTTTTCTCAAGTTGCTGGCATGAAATAAGATGAGATTTTGGTAAGGTATCTTCTTTAAGAACACCAATCAATAAATGAGCAATATACTTTCCTGAGGAATCAGTGGTTTCGTCTACAGATATGTAAAAATAATTATCTGCAATTTCTTCCTTAATATTAATTAACACCGACGAGTATAGCCCGTTCACATTATTTCTTCTTAGAGACCGATCACTTGGAACATTAAGTTTGCAATATTTTTTTAGAAACGAACTAAAATTTACATTTGCTAATTTTGAAAGCGGTATGTTTGCAGACACTAATGCGCGACACAAGTCTTCATTAAAAGTTTCTTGCTCATCTAATTTTTTTGAAGTAGATTGGAACCATTTAGCCATTGAAGTTTGATGTTTTCCTCCTATTTTTCCTTTTTTTGCAATGTGTGAAGCAGTTCTCACATGTTGGTCTATCTGAAATTTCTTCTCACATGCTATCTATAAATAAAAATAAAAACCTTTATTTTAACCCAACCTTTAAAATATAAAAATATACAAGGTGTTTTTGGTTAATCAAATAACTGGTTTGGAAAAAAAAAACACTCGCTAAGTGTTTTAAATGCAGTATTAATCCACAAATTAGTTTTTGTTACTAACCATTAGTACATCATATAACTTATTTTAAAATTCAACAAAAGTTTTTTTTTTGTTAATTCAATTACAATAAAAATAATTGTGTTTTAGAATAGCTGACTTCATAAAAAAAAGTAAAGGTGAAAAATTTTTCTAAATACACACTATTGTATTGTACCATGGACAATTTTTTCTCACTAAAGAAATTATTTTTCATTTAAAAACAACCTACGAGTACTAAATTTCAAGTAAATACGTTTATTGGTTTTAAAGTTATTGTTGTTATTAACTAAAAGAATTTAATTTTTTTTAATTTTAACACCCTGTATCTCGAAAAGTAAATAAGTTTGACCCCTCATTAACTATATCATTTTGTTCAATTTTTCGAGAAGTATCTACAGTCAAACGTTGTAAGTGTCATTTGGAAACACCCTGTATGTATGAAATATTAGATATTTAATAGAAAATATTAGATACTTACAATTTTGCCACAGACTGAACAGTAGATTTTTCCCATATCCATAGACAGCTCTTTATAAGGTTTAATCCAAGTTGAAGCACTGGTTGTTTTAGGCATTATAAAATCACAATCTTCCTTTTTGTTACGCACAACGAGTGTTTACGCTTTGAATATCATAACAAAAATGATTTACAAATCTGAGCATCAAATTAGAAATGTTTAGGTACCTAATTCAATAAACTGGGAGATTTTGGAAAATCCCTAAATTAGGAACAAAACTATTAGCCGTTTACCTGCTGTTAAGATACAATAAATTGTAGATAGATTTGGGGATTAGATCATAAAATGCAAATGAGCGAACCCTTAGCGATTATCCAATAACTGAATGCCTCAGTGACTGAGACTTTCTAAGAATGTTGAGGGCTACTTAAATTGATCTTCTTTGAAATTGTAAATGTTTTGTACCTGTAGAGATTACGTACTTAGATCATTTCTTGATTAAAATGACTACAAAATTTTATACAAGAATTGAAATAAATTGGTATGTTTAAAAATTTTCAAATACAGTATAAAAATCTGAACTTTTATGCACTTTATGCAAACTTTTATACAAATATGCCAAAATATGAAATATTTGCATAAAATATGCACAATATGGAAAATATGCAATATGCATATTTGCCGAAGTCTAGACGTTACAAATACAACTGAGCGGTAGACTAGAACCGGTCTAGGAAGGTACTATGAAGGTGGGTTCAATAATAGCATTGAAAATTGGCGAGCTTGTATCATTTTGATACACATGCGACCGACGGAGGGTTAAAAAGGTTCAAATATCTGCGGAAAAACTATTATTTGTAACACATGCACAAAGTGACTTTTTTTACTCATAGAATTTTTTGTCACTCTTTTTATTCATGAAAAAAAGAGCACTTTATGCACTTGTTGCATAAATTACTAGGTTAGAACTGTTTTCATAAGCTACAATGTTATACAGTTATATTTTTATTCCAGTTTTTAAGTTTTACTGTTAACATTTATACTTTCTAATCATATTAAATAATAAATACATACCATCTAACAAATTAGTAACTTCATTAGAAGCACCTGAACTAGAAAGATTATAATGTATTTTAAGCAATGGGAAGAAGGAATGTTACACATGCATATAGCTCGGCATTAAGTGCACTCCTCGGTGCCAAAACAGTTGTCGGCATTAAGTAAAATGCAAGAAAGTTTCACTTCGAATAGGTGTTTTATTTCTCAAATATAATTTCCAGCATTCACTGCACAACAAGCTGCAGAATCACTTTAATATGTCCTAAGTGGTAGTTTCGGTCGTCGTTGGGAAGTTATGATCGTGAATCAGATACACGTGTGGATGAGTGCTGAAGTGTGAACGCAAATTTATGAGATTTATTTTATTTACATCCTGGTTTGGTCCACATTAGCGTAAATTTATAATTGTTAAGGTTAAGGTTTTGTTACCTCAAAATTAAGTTATTAATACAATCATACATCCAAAATTAATTTATTCCATTGTTCATTAGGCTATTTTCAGATCAAATTATATATACTAAAATTTGACGTTTCGACTTTTTGCATCAAAATTCTTAACCTTCCAGTAGACTCGCGGATTACATACGTAATCCATTGAATTTTATAATACTGTTAGTCGGACTATACTGTATATAAAGTTGCCTATCTCCTTATACATTCAGGACATAGGCATAGTATAATAAGAAACTGTATTAGTATGCCAGTAGTTTGATGTGTGTAGGTATAAGAAATAGATTGTGTTCTGTTACCATTGTAATCCACGCGTGTACTTACGTAACCCTAAACTAAAAATTATATTTTGTATTCGGCGGTTAAGAGCGTAGGCGCAAAATTTCGGGCCAATGCTTTTTAAATGCATTCTTTTTTTTTTTCAAATACTGAGAAAACTAATTAATATTTTTGAAAAATTTAAACGCAGAATGAAAGATTACATTATTACCGAGGGCCAAAAGTCCCTGAAAACTTCTATAATGTCATTTAAAAAAAACTTTTTGTTTATTCTAAGGGACTTTCGGCCCTCGGTAATAATTTAATCTTTCATTCTGCGTTTAAATTTTTCAAAAATATGTGTTAGTTTTGTTAGTCGAAAAATAATTTCAAAATACTATTTTAGCAAAGACAAGAAACAAAGCGGAGTAAGAACAAATAGTGTTTTGAAGTTACTAGGACCAATAAGAGGAGCTAAAAACGCAAAAACCCAGTTTGAATGCTTCAAATGTATGGTAGATGATAATATCTATATTGAGAAGGTAAGAATAAATTTCCAACGCTACAGAGATGCTAAAATGACCGACGTCGAAGAGATTTGGGGAATTATTGGTATACTCTTTTTAGCAGGTGTTTTAAAATCTGGAAGACTAAATGTTTTGCAAATGTGGGATAATAAGAAAATTACTGGTGTCGAAGCTATTTACTTGACAATGTCTTTAAATCGTTTCCGATTTCTACTGAGATGTTTGAGGTTTGACGACTTTAATTCTAGACAACAAAGGAGAGAGCTGGATAAATTTGCTCCTATATGAGACATTTTTGGATCTTTTATTAAAAATTTTCAAAAAAAATTTACCCCTTCAGAATATTTAACAGTTGATGAGTAATTACTTGCTTTTAGGGGAAAATGTCAATTCCGTCAATACATTTTCAGTAAAACATCTAAATATGGTATAAAAATATTTGCGTTAGTAGATAGCAAATATGCATATACCTATAATATGGAGATTTACTGTGGAACACAACCAACTGGTCCTTTTGAAGCTGATAGGAGTAGCGCGGAGATTGTTAAAAGAATGGTTAAACCCATAGAAGGAACGGGCAGAAATGTAACAATGGATAACTGGTTTACCAGTATACCTTTGGCCATGGACTTGCTTTAAAAGCGATTAACTATTGTTGGTACAATTCGTAAAAGTAAGAAAGAGCAACCACAAGAATTTATAACGTCTAAAAACAGAGACATACATTCTTCACTATTCGGATTCCTCCAAGAAAAATGTACCTTGGTCCCGCACGTTCTAAAAAAAAACAAGGTCGTATTAGCTGTTTCAACTATGCACCATGATGACAGTATTGATCCTGAAACAGAAAACAAGAATAAATTCGAAATTATAACGGATTACAACAAAACAAAATTCTGTGTGGATCTGGTTGACCAGTTTTTTGCACAATATAATGTTTCCCGAAACTCTCGGCGTTAGCCACTTACCGTGTTCTTTGATTTATTAAAGTGTAACGATGTGCTGAACGTCCTACAGCAATAGCGTTCAACAGTTCGAACCGTGGGAGTGTCGATAATCCCGCATCCATTTCCACGATAAGACGACGAGGTAGGGTCCGGAGCGGCTATTTAAAACGAACAGCTGGCGGGGTTAAATCAGTCTTGTGGCTAACGCTCTAGGCTCCCTGGCTCGCTAGTGCATTGAATCTGCGTGCCAACCCGGAGAGAAAGACTTCCGCAGTGAGGATTAAGCTCTGTCCTTAATCAAGCAGAACTCGTGGGTATAGTGGATTGAACATTACCGTCAACTCTGACTTAGAGTATAACGTGGATCTGCACAATCAAATATTTTGATTGCGAGAGCGTTTGGCGCTTCTGCTGGACTGAGGTGAAAGCGAGTATAAGTCTGCGTGCGATCGAATTCGCGTATTTCGTTTTCTGTTAGTAATATTAATTTTTCTTTTACAGACGTCCGATGGGGAATTCACTTTCTCGGGTTCCAGGCGGGGATATAGAATTTATTTTATTTTTATTTTTGTAAATACGTTAGAATTAATAGATTTATTTTTATTTCAACCTGTGTTTTACTGAGTCTGTCACCCCGAAAGAGCTTCTTCTTAACATGCCATACACCAAAGTGCGTAGGCGACTATCTCATTACTAGAATTCTGTTCTTGGCGGCGTGACACAGCTCGCCTGTATTGTGTATTCCTGTCCATTCTTTAATATTCCTTAACCTGGATAATTGTTTGCGGCCGGCTCCTCTCCTACCTTCGATCTTCCCTTGTAGGATTAACTGTGGTATTTCATATTTTGCTCCTCTCAATATGTGCCCAAGGTAACCAATCTTGCGTTTTTTAATTAATTCAAAGAGTTCTCTTTCCACGCCGGCTCTCTTAAGGACGTCATCGTTTCGAACTCTATCCACCCAAGGTATGCGCATCATTCTTCTCAATGACCACATTTCAAATGCTTCAAGTTTGTTGATAGATGTTTTTTTCAAAGTCCACGTTTCCATGCCATAAAGCAAGATGGACCATATGTAGCACTTGACCATTCTGTAGCGTATTTCGAAATTTAGGTTTTGATTACATAGGAGCGGTCTGAATTTCACAAAAGCTTGTCTTGCCATTTGTATTCAGGTTTTTATCTCTTGTTGTGGATCCAATTGGTCATTGATTGTGGTGCCAAGGTATTTAAAAGTTTTCACGCGTTTTATGCGATCGTCACCTATGCATATTATCGGGTTTTCTGGAGGTTTCTGCTAATGACCATACATTTCGTTTTTAAAATGTTGATTTTGAGGCCATATTTTTTACCTATGCTATTCACCCTATCAAGTAATAACTGCTGATCTTCCAAATTATCAGTTATAATCACTGTGTCGTCCGCATAGCGTAAGTTGCTAATTGGTATGCCGTTCACCTTAATGCCTAATTCCGTGTCTTCTAATGCTTCCGCAAATATATTTTCAACATATAAATTAAAAAGCATCGGAGAGACTATGCAGACTTGGCGGACACCTTTCCGGATTTCAAATTCATCCGTATATTGGTCTTGATCAATCCTCACCTTTGCCATTTGGTTCCAGTATAGATTCTGAATAATTCTGATCTCCTTCTGGTCAATGTTGGCCTTATCTAGTAGTTCCATCATGATATCATGTTTAACATTGGCAAATGCCTTCTCGTAGTCGATAAAGATGAGGTAGACATCTTTTCGTTGATCTAAACAGTTTTGTATTAAGGTGTTCAAACATAAAATTGCCTTTCTTGTTCCTAGTCCTCCCTTAAAACCGAATTGTGTTGACCCGCTAAGTTCTTCTAGTATCTTGTACATTCTTGAGTGTAATATCCTAAGGAAGAGTTTCAGCAAGTGACTCATTAAACTGATTAAGCGGTGTTCATTGCATTTTGTGGCATTAGCTGTTTTTGGGATCATCACAAAGGATGACTGCAGCCATTCTCGCGGAATGTAACCAGTATCATAAATTCTATTGAACAGCTTTACCAAGATTTCGATATTCTCCTCGTCTAGTAGTTTTATTGCTTCTATATTAATTTCATCTGGACCTGTTGCTTTATGCATCTTTGTGGTTCTAACTGCATATTCTATTTCACTTCGCATTAATGATGGCCCTGATAAGTTTTCGGAAGGAAGTTTGCGCGTTGGTTGTGTTGGTCTTTTGTCATTAAAAAGTCTTTCTGCGTAATCTTTCCACACCATTGCTATCTCCTCTTCTGACTCTATGTATTCGTTTCTGTCGTTGCGTATTCTTGTTCTGTGGTGGCTTTTGTGTATATTCGATATTTCTTTGATCTTCTTATGTAGTCCAAAACTATCTCCTTTTTCCTGCAATTGTTCTATTTCGTTGCACCTTTCCACCATCCAACGTTCTTTTGCTTTCTTAATTTTCTGGCGAATTTCTTTGTGTATCTGTTTGTATTTGTCTTGATTACGTTGTTGTTTATGTTGCCATCGCTTTTCCATTAGATCCATAATTTCGTCCGTCATCCATTCGTTATGCTTTCTCTTTCTGATCTGTGTTTTAACTTCCCTGTTTACTGCCAGAATTGTTCCTTTAATATCATTGACTGTGACATTCTTGGGAGTGATGCAGTGACATTCTTTAATAATGTCACTGCATCACTCCCAAGAAGCACTTTTCTTCACGACATTTCGTTTGAGTTAATAAAACCACTGATATTGAGGCGACTAGACAACACTCACACATCAACAGAAATAAAAGAAACAATTAAATTTCTTTTAAAAATAAATAAGGAAAATCTTAAAGTTCAGACTCGATCTTCGGTCTTTGGACGTTGTCATATTTGTGGACGAGCAAGGAATAAGATCATAAGAAAATGGTACAGCAGCAGTGATCAGTGGACTTGTCCAGGACATTTAAAGCAAATATGTGTATATTTTGCTTAGATAAAACAGAACATGCAGTCTGAATTAGATTTGCAGAATTCAAGATGTTACATTTAGGATATTATAAAACTTAGTCTGGTTTGTACCGTTTGGTTATAAGATAAGTAACTTTGATTTATAGTATTTGTTTTTTATTTTTATTGTTTTTTTTTTTATTTTTTTTAATTTAATGTACATTTTACTTATAAAATAAAGCCAATTATAGATTGCAGTGGTATTATTAAAACCTTATTAAAACAATAACACTATGTAATCCACGCATGTAGTCACGTAAGAAAATAGAGCGCGTGTACTGGAGGGTTAAATAATCCTTTTGAGAACGATTTCCGTAGTAGAAATCGAAACGTCAAATTCTAGTTAGTCAAAAATATAATTTTAATTAGAATCAATTTTGGCTTAACCCCATATAAACACAATATTTAATACTAGACTTTTTGGTAAAAATGAATTACAATTTTGGTAAAGAACAAAAAAATTACTAAAAATTATACTTGAGTGGAGATAGGTAGGTAAAATAAAAAAGTAGTTATTAAAAAGAAAATCAGACAATTGCATACATATACTACATAGGTAATATAATTATTCATTGATATAATAAAAATAAACGAACTTTTATTTCTAATAACCAACCATTCTTGTAATGTACGAAAGCCACTCAAAGCAGGATAACAAAACTTCAACTGAGATCACTATAAAACTGAATCCATACCTATATATGTAGTATGCAACGCTTCATTCCTCATTGTAGACAAACAATGGAGGTCTAATTAAACGGAATAATTGAAACGGGTTTGCAGTTCTAATCCCCTTTGATTTAGCTCGGTGTGTTCTTCTTCTTCAATCGCTTCATATCGCAGGATATCGTTAATGAGTTTAAGACAATTAGAAGTGGGTTTATTTGCAAACGTCGAAACTTAATAATAATCGTAAAGTGGATTCCAATATACTGATTACTGACAATTTAAAGTGATTTACAATTGTTGATCTTATTACAGTGATTATTTTAATTTACGGGTTATCAATCTACATTATGATAAGTAAAAATAAAACAAGTATACTTTGGAAAAAGCTTAATAATTTCTGTAACGTTTTTTGAGTTTGCTAAAGTCCACAATTTAAACCCAAAACGAATAGGGTTGCGGATGACGTCCATAATAAGTAACTATGCTCTCATCTATAGCAACTGAATTTTTAATTAGTACTTGTTTGAATGAATTATTTAGATATTCAAATAGAGGCATCTTGTATAACCTATCAGTGTTTGTTTTCGAGTTTATCATCTATCTTTCAATCGACGTGTCTGCATTGCTTCTCCAACTATATCTACCTTGCAGTGAGGATCATTTTGCTAATACACCCTGTCTACTCGGCAGTTGGTGGTAACCAGACAAGAAGATTATTCCCAAGAAGACAGAAATTAAAAATAATAAATAATTTGTGTAATTATATGTTCCATTAGAGTATCGCCGAAAAAGCATTTGAAAGCTTGAAGCGAAGAATTTATCATTTATTTATAAGTTTTTCAAAAAATCTATAGTCAATTGTACAAAAAGTATAGTAATAGTAGGTAAATTTTAACTGTTTTCTTTATGTTAAGGCCAAACAGTGTTAAAAGATGCAATTACTTTTCGCTTTTTGTTTAAAATAGGTCTTGGCAAGTACCTGGTTGTGGCAAATCAATATTTTTAATTTTTCTTGTCTAAACAGATATTTACTGTTGACATGCCTATACCACGTAATGTTAAACATGTTTTATTATTTTTCAAACTTGTAGTTGATTTCAACGTTTTGTGCCAAACTTCGCAGGTATATCCAAACCTGTTTGAGACTTAACTAAAAAGAATGCAGCATTTGTTTGGGGACCGGCACAAAACCAAGCTTATAAACAACAAGCAACTTTTACAAATTATTTTATAATAAAAACAGACGCAAGTTCGTATGCACTTGGCGCATGTCTCCTTCAGGAGGAGGAAGAAAATGAAAAGCCGATAGAGTATGCCGATAAGTCGTTTACTCACAGCGGCTGAACGTAACTATAGTACGACAAAGCCAAAAGCTTTAGTTATAGTATATACAATTAATAAATTCCAGGGTTACATAGAAAGTTCACTTATTATTGTCAAAACAGATCATCAAAGACTGAAATGGTTGATGTCACTAAAATCTCCTACTGGTGCCTTACTAGATGGTCATTGAAAGTGCAAAGTTGTGACTTACGAATTGAATATGTTCCTGGATCAACGAATCGTATCGCCGATATGTTATCAAGCCCTATCTATATCCAGACACGAAAGATATTTGTGACCTCTGTACTATCGCAATGGATGTACCAACGATAAGCAAAAAGAAACTTAGAAAGGAACAGTTCACTGACTCACAGCTTCAAATAATTATTGATTGCCTTGAATCGGAAGAACCTGAATTAGTAGACATCACCCGATATACTGATCGTGGTTATCTTATGAATTAAAGAGTCTTGTATCGATATAATCAAGACCTTGAATTTGAGGATGCTCAGTTAGTAGTGCCTCAAAGTAAAATAGCCGATGTTTTGAAAGAGTGCGATGACATGCCCGTCGCAGGACATTATGGTGGTAAAAAGACAATTGCTCGTCGTCACTACTGGGCTTCTATAAGGCGAGATGTCGTAAAGCCTATAAAGAAATGTATCGACTGTCAAAGGTATAAACCTTTCAATCTAAAACCAGCAGGTCTGATCAAAACACCTGTGTTGGCACAACTTGAATACGTTGCAATTGATTTAGTGGGTCCACTACCTGTAACTGAAAAAGAAAACAGATGGATTTTTGCAGTGGAAGATACTTCCACGAAATGGATAGAAATATTCCTGTTAAAACAAGCTAATGTGGAGGAGTGCACAAACGTACTAATAAGCGAAATATGTTTCAGATACGGCACCCCTCGTAGAATAATAAGATATTCAGCAATCACCCATTTCTGTTTATCACCCTGCCTCAAATCCGGAGAAACATAAAAATCGCCATCTGAGGATTTAGATTTCTATATTAGTTTAAAGGGACCATTGTAAATGGGATGGAGTGCTACTGAGTATTCGTTTTTCCATGAATATGGTACCAAATTTAGCTACCGGTTATTCCTCTGCTTATTTGAACTTTGCGCGTGAGCTACGTACGCCCACAGATGTGCATAAAGACTTACGAGCTATTATCGAGAGTGAAACGGTTATTCCTGAGAAACGCCGTACTTGCGCAGACATACAGACATTTTACTAAGTGCGCGTGAGAATTGAGTTACGCCAAGACGCTTCGAAAATGTACGCAGATAAACACTTTCGCAAAACCGTTGTTTGTAACAAAGGACAGAAAGTTCTCGTAAATACTCACATTCTTAGTAAGAGTGATACAAGACTTTTTTTAAAATTTCTCCTACTTCGTACGAGTTAGCAACCGGAACGCACCCAGATATAGCAATTGGAAAGTACCATGTATCTGCTCTCCATCCTTTTGTGGAGGATGATTCCAATTAGCCTATAACACCTCTACCTGAGTTACGTAGTAGAGGACGACCTTCAATCACGTTGCAGAAAGGTATCCCAGATAAAGCCAAAGGAGCTATCCCAAAACGACACCCAAAGCCAAAGCAGCAATCCGCAAGTTCTGGTGTACCTGAAACCATAGCCAGTGACCCCAGAAGTACCTCTTTGCCTGCAAAGAGTAATGGTTCTATGCAAATACCCAGGCGTTCCAGGCGCCCTCCTAAGCGTTGCCAAGACGCCCATTCATGATGCCTGAGGGATGTCCCAAGCCCTCGCCAATAAATAGTTTTGTTTTGTATCAGTCATATTTTACGTTTGATTTAAAGGGGGCGTAACAAAAATTATACTTGGCAACCCTGCCAACTTATTTTGACGTAGGATGTTGTCAACGGCTGTCACATCGACATCCGACATTAGAATTTGTCTCTTCAACAATCAAAGTGTGTGTATCTCCATATTAGACGCCATAATGTAGTTTTTAATAATGTAGTCTGTTGTTCTATTTTAATCGGATTACATCGCATCAAGTAATGTGTTTTATCATTATTTACATCCACCTGTGCGTTGCAACCTATTTATAGTGAAGGAATTGCGAACTGAAACCTTATTCTCGAGAATCCTAACATCCCCTTATACTGTACTGTTTGAATAATTATTGTCAGCAATTTCCTCATCCAACTCAACAGTCGCTTGCGATCTGAGGATTCTACCTGTTAGATTAGTCGGATTTTCATCAGTTTCATCATCTGATAAATCTGAATCTTCATCATTATCAGCTTCAGCAGATTCAATAAAAGGTCCATATTCTTACATACTGAATTCTTCTAAAAAACTTGGTCCGAAATTTTCTTTACAAGCATTTATAATATCATCTACACTAAACGTATTATCTTCAGACCTAAACAAAAAAATAAATCATTCTAGTGATCAGTGGCAACTTAAGTTGCCACGTGAATTCAGGCTACAATAATTATGTTATAATTCAATAAACAGTTAATTTTCTTAGATCATTGTATATAATAACACTTTAATTTAAAATGAACTGTATATGAACACAAAATATTATAAATTAACTAAAAAATACCTACATTGTTTAGAACTAGGTTTAGTTGCTGCAAAACTCTGATATTGAAATAAATACTAGCGATCACCTCACAAGTTTATAAGCAAAATTATTGTAGGTAAGAAATATATGTGGATATGTTAAAAATTTAACACCACGTAAAAATAGTCCACACACAATACACATGAGATTTTATGGATGTTGAAAGTGACTTACAACCAAAGTTGCCACTGAGAAGACAATATGGTCTAGGAAACATATCATAATATTTTAATCATATCTATTTAATTATACCTATTGGACTGTTGAATGCTTACTTCACATATTGCCCATACTTTATATTAATTATCTTCAAATAAAACCTTTCTGCTAGCACATATTTGCCTTCCAACGTCCATTAAATCAGTAGCTCACCTACGTCGAAATCGAATAACTATTAGTAACACAAAACTTTCTTTCTAAACGTTGTGATTTGATCTTGCCTTTGATCACACCCTTAACCAGCGTCTCATAAATACCGGTGTGTACCGTTACGCCCAGCTGCCTCCTCAATTTTTCATTATATTCACCTTATTTTCATTATTTCTAACTAACCGATAAACGACCGCAACGTGTGCAGCCATCTTTTGGTCGTAAATATGTCAGTGTGTATACAGAGTGGAAGTGGTGTTCATTTGAAAAAAGAAATATATAAAGCCAAATAAATATATGGAGGAGAAGGTGGAAATATGGCCCCTTAATTTGTTTTTCGACTAGAGATTATAAACAGTCAACATTTTTAAATTTTAATTTTCGTCCACAAAACTATTAGTATAATACTAATACAGTATTATTAAAAAAATAAAAAAAATCAAGATCTAACATAAAAAAAAATTATTCTTATGGCCACCAGGGGGCCGTATTACAGGCATACAAAAATTTTTCGGCAGAAATCGTAGATATAATCTTCAGTTTCTGCACCGGCACATTCATTGTGTGCCCACAAAAGACAGCTATGACACTGTACCCAAGATTCTCCTCTGCTATTACTTGAATAATACTCCTCGCAAAAGATGCACACGGCGTTGTCGTTATCAGGAATTGAACCCTGTGAACTTGGTTCGGAATCTGTATCCTCTTTAATATTGGAAAGATCACTTTCTTCGGTGTCAGAATCTTCGACGGTAATACGTTTCCGAACTTTCTCTTGGGCTTTTTTGCAAATTTGACCTCGTCCTCGTCCCCTTCCGCGTTCCCTTTCGCATCCACTTCCGCGTCCCCTTCGACGTCTACAACTCTGTTAACGGTATTCAGTTTTCTTAAGAGATTTTTCTAATTTAAATTTATAAGGCAATGATGTAATTACAGTGGCTTTTGTTGATTTTCTTCCTCGATCTGAGGTTTTTGAGAATTTGAGGTTAGGCAAGCTGATAATGGTGACATGCTTTTCATGAGCAACTAGAATATCAACATTACCAGTGTGGCTGTAATGTACATCGAGTATAAGAAGGACAGGAGAATCCTCTGTTGGGTTGGTCTTTGATACAAAATGATTGAACCATTCAGAAAATAAATTGGTGGGTATCCAACCAGAAGGGTGTACTTTTCTGATTGCTCCTGGCGGAGCCCCTTTCATTATTACATCTGCAAGATTTTTTCTTAAAAAAATTATATTGGTGCGATGAAAGTTCCTCCTGTGCTCATTGCGCACACCAACGTCACTAGAGACTCGCGTTCTGCTGCAGTTAACGCCCCTATTTGCCTTTTACCTTTTCGTCCTATTCTTGCGGTACTTTTGATTGCACGATTGTAAGTCCAGTTTCATCTACATTATAGACACGGTCGGGAGAATAATTTTTTCTTGCATATTCAACCTCTAACAGATCAAAAAACTCCTTAACTGCTGGGCGATTAAATCCTTGCACTCGAGCGTAAGATATTCCCATTGGTTTTCTGAGAGAATTGCTTTTTATGTCTATTTAAAATGGTCGAGCCATGCTCTACCTGCTCTTTCATTTTTAAACGGATTCTGGATGTTATTTATGACTGCTAATTGATAAGCCATTCGCCTAACATTCAAGAAAGTAAGTCCATAAAAGGTGCGCTCCATTTGCAATCTCTTCATCTCCCACCTGGATGGAATACATCCCAGCATTCAATTCACGATGGAAGTCGAGTCTGAAGCGTCTTTACCATTCCTTAATGTTCTTATTTAGAAAAATCCACCTCACAGTTTCTCCTATTCCGTGTACCGGAAACCCACTCATACAAACCTCTATCTCAATGCCCAGTCACATCAGCACCTCGCCCAACTCAATTCAGTCATCAACACATTTATTTCCCCTTTCATAAGACTTAGCGACAACAATCACAGGTTATCCGAAATCAATTCAATAAGACAAACACTCTTACAAAACGGCTACCACAAAATCCAAATCAATAGAAACATTAAAAAACTTCTAAACCCCATTCCATCCAAATAAGAAACCTTGCCGCCGGATCAACCCAAAATCTTTCTACCTTTCATTAAAGGTGTCACTGACGAGATCAGTAGAATTCTTATCCCTCTAAATATCAAAACCATCTTCACTACTCACTCCAAATTGTCCAATCTCGTCAGCTCCGTAAAAGACCAATTCCCCAATGAAGAACATGGTGTCTGCGAGATACCTCGTTCCAGTTGTCCCCGTACATACGTAGGACAGACAAATCGACGAATCCATAACCGTATTTACGAACATTCCCTATGAGTCAAACATTTCGATACCACTTCAGCCCTAGCCCAACATCATATTCAGACAGACCACAAAATAAATTTCGAAAAAGCAAAAACCATCGCTCCCATCCGTTCCTTAAAATCGAGAGTCATTTGTAGCGCCATCGAGATCAAAAAACGGCCTAACAGTTTAAACAAGCGCGATGACGCTAAACGACTGCCGGCAACATGGCGACCGTTGCTCTAGCCACACCGCTCAAGCCACGTCAGCTCAGACCACGTCGGCGCATATGGTTCCCGCGCATACGGATGGTATAAAAGCAGCCTCACAGGGTAAGACCGGTTGTCACTAGACACTGAGGAGTAGGCAGATTGAGACCTCAGTGCCGTTTGACGGTTCTTGTATTTATACAGAACAAGATACTGTTACGTTACGAGTAAGGGTAGCAGGCAGATTGAGACCCCGAACTCGAACAGAACCGTATCCTTCTTGAAAATGGCTCCAAAATGGGTGCCGAAACGTCGAGCTTTAAATTCTTAACGCGGTTCTTCCCGAGAACTCAGTAATTTTCATATATACCATGCTCTCAGGTTAGCAAGCCAGGATTCTCCTTCATCCAGAACAATTAAAAGATTCCGAACAAAGGGAAAAACCATTTACCTGGTTAAACGAACGGCACACTGTTTTAAAATGTTATGTTGATAAAAATATTATCAATTTGCAAAACGCTTTAATGGAATTTGGTTTGAATCAACCCATTGGAAAAGGTAGCATATTAATAATTACTAATTATTTGTCAATGGTGGTTTATTAGAATTTACTCCAAGGACCACCAAAGATTATCATGAGAAATTGATTGCAGACGTATTTGAGGAATTTTATTAAAAATCCTTTATAAGAAGGTATATAACTTAAAAGACCCAATCGGGCTATATCACAAAACGTTTTCGGAATCCATATTCGATCATCAGTGCACTAGGTGGGTATACATGTATTGAGCCACTAAATATGTTGGTAAAAACCCGTTAAAAGTTGTTTTTTAAATTTAGTTTACATTATATGGTGGTCAATATTGTGATGTTAAAGTTACCAGTGGATTTGGTAACATGGCGACATATGACTCCACGTGAAGTTGCTGGTTCTGAGACGATGTGTCTACGAGGACTTGATGAAAGCAACTGAGTTAAAATCGAAGAAAGCAAGGATTATACTGTTTCAAACCGCATCTTTCCCGAAATGCCTCAAGTTTTTCATCTATAGTGCTACTCGCTAATTGTGTAGGCATTTTTGCAATTTTTTAACAGTTGTCTTATTGGTGCTTGCTTATCAGAATTCTTTTGTCTCGATTTTCTAAATCATAAAATTTAAGATGTCTTAACAAAAATAAAAAACGTTGCTGCGATATGGTTAACCAAAACATTTCAACTACGCTGACATTTCGCTCCCACAGCTCTTCTGTGCTTAACCGATTAATTTTCAAACACCCAGCTAAATAGAGCAATGATAGTAAAGCTCTGATTTTCATTACATCAGTATTTTTAGCAGAATGGGCTCTATTACACATCTCTTTTGTTCGTACTTTCAACAATAACGTTTAAAATATCTTCGGAAAAAACAAATTCCAACAATCAATTATGGATTTGGCATTCTTGCCATATGTTTTTACACCCGGCAAGTGAAAAGAGTTCTTACCGATTGCACCAGGCAGTGTTTTTCCAGACTGCCTTATCTTTGCCTATAAAACTTGCCGGATTTCTACTTCAGTTTCTACTTCCTCAAGCAATTGAAGTACTCATTGTGCTAAAATTAAAAAACTTGACTAAGCAAAATATAAAATAATACATGTTTACATAATAGAATACATAATATCAGCAAAATTACTCACCACTTGTGAAATAAATTCCAAGAAACGAAAACAAAATAACAGTCACTTGAGTTACTTAAGTGGTAGCGCCAAGTCTAATGAACCCAAATAGTCTATAACAATAAAAATAAAAATCTGGCAAAAGTTCTCGGCTCGACGGTCGATGCAATAATAAATATTAGTAAGGTACCAAGAGCACGAAGTTCATAGTTTAAACTCACTCTTATATCGTCTAGTACGACGCTTGAGTCTGAGAGACTTGGCGTAACCGCTGCAGGGTTAATCATACTATATATGTAGTTAAAAATTTTGTTAAAATCATCTATGTAGAAGGCCTAGAGAAACTTATTTTATATACTCTGTCATAATATTCTTATAAGTATAAAATCAAATATTTTTAGTTATTTCTATAATATAATTTAGTGCAGCACACCCTGTAAGTTTCAAGAAAGTGAGTGAATAAGAGAATATCAATCAAAAAGCTATTACGTTAATTCAATATAAGAGACATTTCACGATGTTACTCATTGTGCACCTTATGAAGTGTTTCCTCACCGAATCACGCAATATCGTAAACAAGCATTTTTAAAACGCCAATCAACTTTCAGAATTGCTCTGTCTAACTAACTCTTACACGGCTGCAGTAGCCACTGACAACGGCTGTACCCTATGTTGTTTGTTTTATGACGTGAATATCTTTGTCTGGACACCAGAGAATAGTCTAGACGTTAAATGATGCATTTACTGCATTTTACCGAGGTAAGAGTGAAGTATGAACAAGCCGAGTCAGATTGCTGTCGATTTTTGAGATTCATTAATCTACTAACTTACTACTAATACTACTAATAGAATTGGCTCAAGATATTGTAAAATGTTTTTTAAATTTGGTAAACGAATTTTGACCGTGAATCACGTATAAATCAATACTACAATAATGTAAAAACAGCTTTAGAAACTCCTCCCCTATATTTTCTTCTTCATAAAGATGTAGTGGCGTCATGAAATTTGTTTGAAAATGTCTGTCCTGTGCGTGTTGTTTTACTTCGGAGAATGAGTAGCGAGTCATGTCCTTTATTTGGTCCGACCATCATACTGGAGATCTTCCTCTGGATCTTTTACCCGCTATGTTACCTTCAACTATCATTCGCTCCATGCCTTCTCTCCTTCTAGTTATAAGTCCAAAATATCTCAGTATATTTTGGTTGATAGTTGTGATGCGTCTAGTTTTTATGTTAAGTTCTGCTAGAATTGAGGGCTTTTCTCTAGACTCACATTTCAAATAATAATAATAATATTAATAGCCAAGAACTAGCTGACAAACTGGGACTTCTCCAAAGCGACCATCTTCCTTATTATCAATACGTCCCTGATAGAATGCTTAGGTTACTACGTCCAAACCGCTACACAACTCACTATTGCTGATGCCTCTCTTGGGATATATGCCGTTAATTTTGAAAGACAAAAATTTTAAAAATTTACGCTGCTCCTGCTCTATAATTTGGATATGTACATCATAAAAAAGTGACCAAATGACAGAGGCATATTCCAGTTTACAGCGTACAAAAGTGTAATAAAGTAATTTAATTGCCTTAGTATTAGTGAGATTTCGACTATTTCTAATTATGAATCCATAAGATTTAAGTACTTCTTTAACCTTTAAATTAACATGTTCAACAAAGGTGAGTTTATAATCAAATGTAACTCCAAGGTCTTTAATTTTATTCAAACGTTCAAGTTCATTGCCGTCGATAATATAAGGATGGTATATTAGAGTGTTTCCTAGAATAACTAACTACTTTGCACTTATTGGCATTAAGATTCAAATGATTTGCATTACACCATTCATGTACACGATTCAGTTCACTCTGCAAAAACTGGCAATCATTAAGATCGCTTATCAATGAATAAATCTTTAAATCATCGGCATAACATAAACATGGTGCAGAAATTGATTCACACAGATCGTTAATAAATAACAAGAACAATAATGGACCTAGATTAGAACCTTGTGGAACCCCTGAAGAAGCTAGGTACTTTTCCGATTTGTAACCATTATAAGCAACAAACTGCGTTCTATTTGACAAGTAAGATCTCATAAAAGTCACGGCATCCTCAGAAAGACCAAAGAGACATAATTTAGAAAGTAATACGCCGTGGTGAATTCTATCGAACGCCTTCGTAAAGTCAGTATATATGACGTCAACTTGACTTCCATTATCTGGGGCCGCTGAAATATATTGTGTGACAATTAATAAGTTTGTCACAGTGGACCGATTGGAGACAAAACCATGTTGATATTGAGACAGCTGATTACGAGTGCGTGAGTAAATACGATTATACAAAACTATTTCAAAGACTTTCGATAGATTGCAGATAATGGAAATTGGTCTGTAGTTTTCTACCTGACCCTTTTCACCAGTTTTGAATATTGGGCACACTTTTGACTCCTTCCAGAGACTCGGATATTCCTTGTTAAGAAGACATGAATTAAAAATTTTTAATAGTGGCACAGTTAAGGCACCTATGCAATCCTTAACCAAAAAGGATGGAATATTATCAGGTCCACACGTCATTTTGTCTTCAATTTCTTACTATCCAAAATTATCTCAGACTCTAAAATAGGATAAAAATTTAAGTAATCTGCGTTAACTGAGGAAGATTTAGCCTTGAAATTAATATCTGATGACAGAAAAACACTCTTGAAAAATTCTGCAAACACATTCACAATATTTTGTGGGTCGGAGGTAGTAATGTCATTATATTTCATTACACCAGGAATTCTTGAACTATTATTTTTTGAATTCACGTAAGACCAAAACTTCTTGGGGTTGATGGATAAAGCAATTTGGATATTCTCGACATATACATTGTAGGCCAAACTGATTTTTGATTTGACAAGGTGTCTTAACCGTTGAAACTCAAGCAAATCACACTGATTTTTGAATCGTTTAAACTTTTTTCTAAACTTTGCTTTTAATTTGATGTTGTGAATGGTATCAGCATCGAACCAGGGTGGGTATTTATGGCTAAAGTTTTTGTAAACTGGAATATACTTATTAAACACAGAAAAAATCTTATCATAAAAGTTATTTAAAGTTTCATTAACGTCATTAGAAGTATCCAGAGAGTTCCAATCCGTTTCATACAGTTCTTGATATAAAGCAGGAAAATTTGCTTTTTTAAAGTTGTAAGTTAATTGCTCCAAACCATACCTAAATTTAGGCTCTTTTACAAATATTAATCATTATACGCTTTGAATCGGCTTTTTTTATTGTCCAAGTTTCTGAAGCATAGGTGGCTATAGGAAATACCAATGCTCGAACAAGGCGTAATATTTTCCTTTTTGTGACATCATTGTTTTTCCAAATTTTTGCAAGTTTGGCTATTGCCAATCTGGCCATTGTGATGCGTCGACGGATCTCGTCTTCGCATCCTTCACAGTTAGTAATAACGGAGCCCAAGTAATTAAATTGCTTGACCACTTCGTAAATTGCCATGTTTCTTATCTCTGCTTGATTGTTTCTGATTATTTATTTTCCGGGTGTTTTGGAGTCAATTTTTGTCTTTTATTATTTTACTGTGTAACTTAATGCGAAATTTTGCTTGTCGGAACATTTTGCGGTCGGAACCGCAGTCTGATTTTGTCTTAACGTTAATTATTAAGCTCCTCCATCGTTTAGTAACAAGAATATAATCTATTTGGTTCATGTTTAAACATTGTGTTTACTATACTAAGATCTATATCGATGGAAAATTGAAGAAGCCATTCACCTCGTTCAAGTCGCTCACCTTAGCCATGCTCACCTATCGTTCCTTTCAAATAGTCATCTACTTTAGTTTTTTCTATTTTTGTATTCCAATCTCTTATTATCATCATTGATTCTTGTTTAGGAAAGTTAGAGATGGTTTTATGTATCAGGTGGTATGTTTCTTCTACTATATCTTCTGCCGCTTCGGATGTTGGTATTATTATTAGCTTCATGTATACAGAACTAGCTTTGCTTGTAGGCTAGTAAGCTAGTGAAAAAGACAATACAAGTGCTCCCTTGTTGATATAAGGCCTAAAGTCCTGCAGTTTCTGTTTTAAAAAGAGCCATGGGAGGTGTTTCCTGCATCAATATCTTCCCAGTCGACATCACTGCTGATTAAATAAGCTTGAAATACTAGCCTTGTGTAATCCGAGCATAAGGCTAATAACTAGACTTCGGCAAATATGCAAATAAAAATGTAGAAAATATGCGCATAAAATATGCACGTGTTTACCCGAAAATATGCAAATATTTTACAAAATATGCATACAAATAAATAAAAAAATCGTAAAATAGTAACAATTTTATTTAAAAAAAAAAAGTGTACATAACTAAATATTTCCTACTATTCATTAAGATTTACATTTATTTTAAGTAACTACATCATTTTTAAGTATGAATAAACTTATTTAGAATTATGGTAACAATAAATGACCAAGTGGTGTTCAAAATTGTCTAACAAAAACTTGTGGCTTCTGTCTGAGTACATATATTTATATATGGAAAAACTTCGTTCAACATCAACTGATGTAACGGGAGCATTTTTCAAACTAACCAAAACATTTGGTTCTAAATTAATTGTTTCCGAAATATTTCCAGCTAGAACACTGACTACTTCAGAAAGAATATGGTAACCTTTATTTTTTTCCATAGTAGCTTCAAATTTTTTTAAAATATCTTTTCCAATATTACCTCTAACGTTTCGACAACATGACGCAAATTCTTTTATTAATGCTGTACTTTCGAACAATGACAGTTTTGGTGATTCTAACTGAGTAATTGTTTTTTGAACAAAACTAAAATTTGATTTTATAAATGAAAGTTCTTGTTGAAGCAAGTTACTCTGAAAAGTTTGTTTAGAATCCAAAAGAGATTGGGAACTTTCATCTGTTAACGTATCAATTATGTTCTTTATTTTAACAAAATGATCTGCATAAAAATTAGCTGCTTCTAACCATGTTCCCCATCGCGTTAAAATAGGTTGTGGTGGAAGAGGAATGTTAGGTAGCATTTCTTTATAAAGTTGAATTCTTATAGGAGATTTAAGAAATACTTTTTTGAGACTGGATATCATGGTATTTACAAGAGGAAACTTTTTTCGTATTTCCTCTGCAACTCTGTTTAATCCATGCGCTACACAAGTAACATGTATTAAATCTGGGAAAAATATTTTTAAATTTTGTCCTGCTTTCACCATATAAGGAACAGCATCCGATAAAATAAGCAGTAATTTATTAGAAGGAATAGTTGTCGGAAGAAAAAAAGTTGCTAATGTTTCTTGTATAAAACGCGAAATTGTTAAAGCATTTGTTTTCTCAAGTTGCTGGCATGAAATAAGATGAGATTTTGGTAAGGTATCTTCTTTAAGAACACCAATCAATAAATGAGCAATATACTTTCCTGAGGAATCAGTGGTTTCGTCTACAGATATGTAAAAATAATTATCTGCAATTTCTTCCTTAATATTAATTAACACCGACGAGTATAGCCCGTTCACATTATTTCTTCTTAGAGACCGATCACTTGGAACATTAAGTTTGCAATATTTTTTTAGAAACGAACTAAAATTTACATTTGCTAATTTTGAAAGCGGTATGTTTGCAGACACTAATGCGCGACACAAGTCTTCATTAAAAGTTTCTTGCTCATCTAATTTTTTTGAAGTAGATTGGAAACATTTAGCCATTGAAGTTTGATGTTTTCCTCCTATTTTTCCTTTTTTTGCAATCTGTGAAGCAGTTCTCACATGTTGGTCTATCTGAAATTTCTTCTCACATGCTATCTATAAATAAAAATAAAAACCTTTATTTTAACCCAACCTTTAAAATATAAAAATATACAAGGTGTTTTTGGTTAATCAAATAACTGGTTTGGAAAAAAAACACTCGCTAAGTGTTTTAAATGCAGTATTAATCCACAAATTAGTTTTTGTTACTAACCATTTGTACATCATATAACTTATTTTAAAATTCAACAAAAGTTTTTTTTTTGTTAATTCAATTACAATAAAAATAATTGTGTTTTAGAATAGCTGACTTCATAAAAAAAAGTAAAGGTGAAAAATTTTTCTAACTAATTTTTCTCACTAAAGGAAGCTATTTTTCATTTAAAAACAACCTACGAGTACTAAATTTCAAGTAAATACGTTTATTTGTTTTAAAGTTATTGTTGTTATTAACTAAAAGAATTTAATTTTTTTTATTTTTAACACCCTGTATCTCGAAAAGTAAATAAGTTTGACCCCTCATTAACTATATCGTTTTGTTCAATTTTTCGAGAAGTATCTACAGTCAAACGTTGTAAGTGTCATTTGGAAACACCCTGTATGTATGAAATATTAGATATTTAATAGAAAATATTAGATACTTACAATTTTGCCACAGACTGAACAGTAGATTTTTCCCATATCCATAGACAGCTCTTTATAAGGTTTAATCCAAGTTGAAGCACTGGTTGTTTTAGGCATTATAAAATCACAATCTTCCTTTTTGTTACGCACAACGAGTGTTTACGCTTTGAATATCAAAACAAAAATGATTTACAAATCTTAGCATCAAATTAGAAATGTTTAGGTACCTAATTCAATAAACTGGGAGATTTTGGAAAATCCCTAAATTAGGAACAAAACTATTAGCCGTTTACCTGCTGTTAAGATACAATAAATTGTAGATAGATTTGGGGATTAGATCATAAAATGCAAATGAGCGAACCCTTAGCGATTATCCAATAACTGAATGCCTCAGTGACCGAGACTTTCTAAGAATGTTGAGGGCTACTTAAATTGATCTTCTTTGAAATTGTAAATGTTTTGTACCTGTAGAGATTACGTACTTAGATCATTTCTTGATTAAAATGACTACAAAATTTTATACAAGAATTGAAATAAATTGGTATGTTTAAAAATTTTTAAATACAGTATAAAAATCTGAACTTTTATGCACTTTATGCAAACTTTTATACAAATATGCCAAAATATGAAATATTTGCATAATATGCAAAATATGCAATATGCACATTTGCCGAAGTCTACTAATAACCAAAGCAAAAATATAGTTTTATCTAGCTTGAAAGTTGGGACACTACGAATATCTAAGTAAAAACTATATACATATACATCCAGATGCAAAAAAACGTAACGGAGACAATTTTGGTCACATTCATAATATTTCAATTTTTTTATTTTTAGCCTTATTTTGATGATTTTTTAGCACACTGTGTATACATTTTAATTTGATATAGTCTGTTTTTTGATAAAATTTTATATTTGATTTATTGTACGGGGTTAATTAAAACTTTGAAACATCCTGTGAAATAATTCAGTTTGCGAATTTTCGTAAAACCTTATTTTTCGAGTATGGCGTCGAACTGGAGAGAGATTGGCGGAGTACGCTCTCAGTCCCCGCGTTAGCCATAGAGGGTGTTCGGTCATGGTATGGGCAGGAATATCCCGAGAGGCGCACACTGAATTGGTATTTATTGAGGGTTCGTTGACTGCACACCGGTATATTTAGGAAATTTTAGCGAATCACGTAGTACCCTTTTCTCAATATGTCGGCGATTATTTTCTATTAAGGCAAGATAATGCGCTACCCCACTCTGCAATGTGTGTCACGCAATATTTAGAGGAAGTTGGTTGGAACCCTATAGAGCACGTTTAGAACATGCTTGGTAGAAATATTAGAGGTCGCTAAGTCGTACCAGCCCCAATTAACGAACTTCACTTTGCTCTACAAGAGGAATAGCAAAACATCCAGCAAGATGATATTCGCAACCTCATAGACAGCTATATAATATTAATAGTATAGGCAGCTATATAATATTAATTTTTTTTTAGTAGTTTTTCTTTGTTATTTGCGTTTGTTATTGTTATCATTGTTTATTAAAACCAAGATCATATCGTTGGTTTTAATCATTATTTAAATACAGTGCTTCTGGGATGTCGATATGACATTCCGTCGATCTCAGTCACCAAAGCCCCCATCGCATCGTCTTATTACAAATTAATACAAAAGATAATGGTAACAATAGAAAAAGTCGTAAATTGTGGGTGGCAAAGTCATTTCGCTTCTAAAAAGAACCAATCCATATTTTCACATGAAACAAAAAACATAATACTTAAAAGACATGGTTACAATCTAAAAATAAGGTTTTTTGCATCTGAATGTAATTTGGTCTAACTATGCAAAATACTCAATTCGATGTGATTTATGGATGACAAATGGATAAATTTTACAATAATGACCAAAATCAATAAAAGAAAAGAAATTAAAGTAATATTATAATTTAGTTCGATATGCTTTAATTCAACATTTTTCATTCGAGTATTTTTAGTCGTAATTCTCATCAGAAGTCAGAATGGTTCTTACTGCGTTCTCGACGCCACAGTTTGGTCTTCAGCAGACGACATTTTCAAGTGATATTAATACATAAAAATGAAAAAGTACCACATGACGTATAACGTGTTATATGTCAACGATTTAGAAGGACAAGTTGTTACAATCAAGCTGCGTAATTTAATATTCCCCGCTATAATAGGGACATCAACCTGAATAGAGTTATTGCGTCACCCATCAAAGAAAAAGCAACGACGACGTCGCCTCCAGCGACGTCTGAAGGGGGAAAAAGACGGCGAATTTCTTGAAAATGATCTCCAGACGACTGCCTGAATAATACATACACTTGAAAATTTATTAGATTTATTACTTGCAAAGAAAATGACAATTACAATTTATCCTACTGATTCAAAAGACAGTTCAAAAGCAATATAGATTGTTGGTGAAATTTAAATAATCAAAAAAGGGAATAAGTCCAGAAAACTATGAGATTATTTACTTATGGATTGTAATCATCAGCACAAACATTATCGAAATTATTATCCTTCACAAGTTGCTCCAAGGAATTGTCTTAAGATTTTCATTGTATTTAACAGTTATGTCCATACCAGCGTTTCCCAAATGGTCGGTTGCGACCTGGTACCGGACCACGAAAGCAAAATACCGGGTCGCCTCGCCTGGCCGTTTCACATCTTGCTTTTTGCTCTGACTGACGTCACCGCTTTTATTTTAAACTCCTACTACAACATCCACAAAATTATAAATTTTTGTCCACTGCACCGCTGCTTCTTTTATTCCATTCAGTTTAAGCTTAGTGTCAAGCCAGAGAGCGCGTATTTTTCATGCGTATTGATTACGTTGAATTTTACGATGGATAAATTTAATGTTAATCAAAGTTCTAAGATTTGCACAAACAGACCATCGAGTGATCTGCAGCCGTGTAGAAGTTCCAAGAGCCACAATAATAATAGACACTCGAGTAATGTCCATCCAGAGGCAGAGGAAGAAGGAGTCCAGGACCCGACAATATTCTGAAGATTACTTACAGTTTGGTTTTATAAAGGGCACTGATGACAAACCATGATGTGTTATTTGTTATGCTGCACTTTTAAATGAGTCCATCAAACCTTCAAAATTAAAGCGGCAGTTGCAATTGAAGCACCACGAATACAGTGGTAAGCCAACAGATTTTTTGTAAATAAAAAAAGAGAATTAATAGCTACCAAAAAGACTGTCTTTGAATTTTTCTAACAATTGCTGAAAAATTAAGAGTTTCAGCAATAAAAATAGTAGCATCTCGGGTATGTGATAAAAATCAGGAAAAGCTAGTGAATTTTCTGGCTCTATCAAATAACATAGTAAAGCGTAGGATTGTGGACATGCCAGATAAAATTAAGCAAACTATTATAGTTGACTTAAAACAGTGTAGCTATTTTTCCTTGCAAGTTGATAAAAGTACAGACATATCAGATAATGGTAATCTAATGTGTTTTGTAAAATACGATTTCTAGAAGAACTTCTATTGTGCAAATGTCTGTCAACAAAACAATGGCTGGAGAAATATTGAATCTGATTGATAGCTACATTAATGACAATTAAAATAAATAAAATAAATGGGTGGAACTAAGTAGCGATGGAGCAAAGGCAATGGCAGGTGCTCGTATTTCGACTCTTCCGAGGATCAAATCCATAGCACCAGAATGTGTTTGTGTGCATCGTAAAATCCACAGAGAGACATTAGCTATCAAGAAAATGCCACTGCTTTTAACCAAATCTATACAAGGGTGTGTAAAATTTATACACTTCATAAAATTTCGTCCACTGAACTCAAGAATATTCTCTGCTTTGTGCAAAAACATAGAAAGTTAACATGAACATCTTGTTTTACACTGCGAAGTGCTATCAAAAGAGAATGTTTTAAAAAAGCTTATTGAATTGGCGGAAACAATTTCAATATTTTTAGAACAACATCCACCAACGGCTATGGAAGCAGTATTTCGATTTAAAGACAGTTTTTATGATGTTAATTGGTTAATCAAGGTAGCCTATCTTTGGGATATTTTTGACTTCTTTAACTCTGGTAGCTGCAATAAAAAAAAACTTAATTTGTGGATACCTCGCGAGGAAGCAGGAAATTACAAAGCTAGCAGAAGTACAAAAAGGAACATTTTGGCGGCTGTTAAGGAACATAATTATGTTATGACTGGAGGCAAATCTGAAGGAATATTTTCCATCTATCCACAATAACAAAGCATGAATAAGGAATCCACTTACAATGGACGTACAATCCAAGACAGGGCTTCTTTAAACTATCGTATCATAGGGCACTCAAAGACATATTTGAAAAAATACCACTGATGGATTTTTGGCTGTCTTGCCCAGGAGTACCCAGTTTTAGCAGAAAATTCGATAAAGTTTCTAATTTCTTTTAATACGATCTGTAAGTATGAGGCAGGGCTTTTATCACTGGTTTTTCTTAAAAATAAATATAAAACAGTTTGGAAGTCGAACCAGACTTTAGGATAAAATTAACATCTTTTTCTCCAAACGAGAAGTTTTTAGTTAAGCAGAAACAACTGCATACGATTCATTAATAAAGTACTTGATCTTTATTTTGTTTTATAGATATGCACACTTTTCTTGTACACACACCAGGGTATGCGAAAAAGCTTTGTTTGTGAGAGAACGGTTCATTCTACACAAAAAGTGCTTTTAAACATTTTTGTTTAAAATTGTCTTAGCTACATTTTTCATTTGAAATATTTTTTTCTACTGCGTACAGATTATTGGTAAATCGATTCTTTTGTGTTTTTGGCGAACTACGATTGGGGTTTTAGAGGGAAGTCCGTTAGTATAAGGGGTAAACTTTATTGTATCTTTTTTTTGTTCACACAAAGTCTCACAATTAATATTCTCGACAAAATTCAGCTGGTTCGTATTATTTTTAGAGGTTCAGTAAAATTTTGGTCTCTGACGACTGGATGCGTGTTTTATGTTATGATAATTGCTGTAATAGTTGTAGTAATAATAATACAAGAAGAGAAGCAAGTGCTAGCGAATTTAGAAGGTAAGTTAATATGGATTATTTTGACAATGTTTTATACATAGATCATTCATTTTGTGGAAATGCTGAAAACAAAAGTTGGGAAACTAATTGAAATAATTCTGAATAAAAAAACCAACCAGAAACTACATGCTTATTAAGATACTAGCAATTTTGTGCAAAATTGATGAAATGTCGCTTTATAATTTAATTTTTGTTACCAGGATACATTCAAAGGATCTATAGGTTCTACCTTCAAAAGGCTTAACGTACGCCAGTGATCATAAGTGTTTATCTTTGATGAAAATCTTGTGTTACTTAGTTACCTTAGTGTCCATAGTGAAGCTATTTAGGGCTATTAGCATAATTTTAATATTATTAAGGTTGTTAAACGGGCTATTTACCCGTTCAGATGGCAATTGGTACATATTAGCGGAGAATATTTTATATTTTTATCCTCGACAGTTTCCTTCAACATTAATAGTCACTTTTCGTAGCGGCAACTAATGCTAATGAGTGCCTTAATTAAAAAATTTTAATTAAAATTAATGCGGTTTGGAAGCGCCTCAGCTCGAATGGACGTGAAAATATGAGGAAGAAAAGGAAAATGTTTTTCTTGGGCTTTTTCTTTTTGGTTATGATAGTGAAAGCGAGCCTAAAAACAAAGTGAAATATCGTCAATGCCGGCAATGTCATTGTTATAAATAACCGCATTTTTAATGTAAATTCGTATTTAAAGAAAAAACGCTAAAAGAAAAGATGTTATGCTATAAGACAAATAAATGTCCTTGTTATTTGCTTCATAGAGTAATGTGTGCATAATAAATAAACGGCATATATATATATATATATATATATATATATATATATATATATATATATATATAAGAAATAGATTATTGTATAGAAATAGATATAAACTCGTTAACTCGTTAATATTAAAATAAAGGTAGAAGGTATCGGATTTTTTCTTCTTCAGGTGCCTTTTCACTACGGAGGTTGGCAATCATCATAGCTATTTTAATTTTTGAGGCAATAGCTCTAAATAGTTGTTTTGAGCGGCATCCAAACCATTCTCAGAGGTTCTTAAGCCATGAAATTCGTCTTCTTCCGATGCTTCTTCTGCCATCTATCCTTCCTTGCATTATGAGTCGCAGGATGCCATACTTCTCGCCCCGCATCACATGTCCAAGATACTGTAGCTTTCTTTCTTTAATTGTAAGTTCAACTTTCTTCTTTTTACATATTTTTCTCAGTACTTCATTGTTCGTGACTCTCTACCCAGGAAACCCTCATAATCTACATTTTTACATTTCAAAGGCGTTAAGTCGTTTCATTGTGTCTAGATTTAACGTCCATGATTTCACTCCACAGTAAAGTACATTGTATAAGTAACGTTTTGTTGGGCGTACTTTAAGAGCTAACGTTAAATCTTTGCCACATATGACCTTTTCCATTTTCATAAAATTAGAACGTGCTTTGTCGTTTCTTACCTTGATTTCTGCAGTGTAGTCATTATTTTCTGTTATAAGTGTTCCTATAGGTAAGTGTACTTTTTTACTCTTTCGATCTGCTGGCCTTGCCTGATAGTATGCAGCCTTGGCTGACTCCTCTCTTTATTTCCATTTCTTCAGATGTCTCTTTTTCAATTAGTACCATTGCTCACTGATTGTAATAAAGGTTTGTTATTAGCCTTAAATCTTTTTCGTCTAGGTTTTTATTTTTTAGAATTTCCATGAGTCAGTCATGTTTTACTTTATCAAACGCTTTATTGTAGTCTATAAAACAGACGTAAAGAGGTCGGTTAACATCCAAACATCTCTGCGTCAGCACGTTGAAGGAGAATAGTGCCTCTCTGGTACCCATACCATTGCGGAACCCATATTTTGTGTCACTAATATCCAACTCCAGTTTAGAGTGAATTCTGGCGTGGATAATTTTCAACAGAATTTTCAAGGTTTGTGACATTATGCTTATGGTTCCATAGTCACTGCACTATTTAGCATTCACTTTCTTTGGCAAACACACAAATGCTAATGTCAACATTTCTCTAGGGATGATGCCCGTAGTATAGATAGCGTTGAACAGTTCTACTATTATGTTCAGGTTTTTCTCGTTGACCAACTTTAATAGCTCGCTTGGTAATTCATCTGGACTAGCAGAAGTATTGGTTTTCATTGAGTTTAATGCCTGACTAACCTCTGATTTGGTTATCTCTGGGCCTACATCTCCCGTTTGGCTATCTCCCGTTTGATATCGGCTTAGCTCGCAACAAAGGAAAAAAATATATAATAAAATATGTGTATAAGATGAGGCAACCTTATATACGTATTTCACACTATTGGTCGCCTTCAGTACGCCGCAGCCAAGTTAGAAAAAGAGCATATTAACTTGGGAAAGGATTACTACAGGAGCAATGCGCCAATTTGTGGTAATAATGTTAGCAGATCCTGAGCTTAGCTTAGCTTCCTCCTTGGACGTGTTAGTTGTTTCTCTGGAAACCTATGTTTCATACCGCTCACCAGACCAATAAAAGTAACTCTTAGCCCGCGCTCACACAGATAGCGGTCTGTCATTTTGGGTCACAGCAATTTGTCTTGTTTTTGGTTGATGATGGGGATGTAACACGGGACGACTGGTCTTAAGATGGTGTACTGGTGAAAAGATCTGTTGATTGTAATTGTTTAGTCATTAATTGCATAAAAACATTATTATCTCCTGTTGCTTGGAGTTTATACCGAGCAAATCTTCTTCTTATGGTGCCCATCCGTTACGGATGTTGGACACTAACATGGCTATTCTGACTTTGTTGACTGCTGCCCTGAAAAGTCCGGTAGTGGTTAAGTTAATTAAACCATTTTCGCAGATTATGCAGCCAGGATATTCTTCTTCGTCCTGGACCTCTTTTCCCATGCACTTTACCTTGAAGTATGGTCCGAAGTAGGTTGTATCGTTGTTCATTGCGCAATATATGGCCCAGGTATGGTTATGACTAGTTCGCGCTCTTTACCCATTCTATGTAGTACTTCCCTCGTTGGTAACTTTGTCTATCCAAGAAATCCTCAACATGTGTCTATAGCACCACATCTCAAATGCTTCGAGTCTCTTCAGTGATGCTTCAGTTAAGGTCCGTGACTCCACGCCATATAAAAGAACGGAGAATAAGTAGCATTTTAGTAAATGTAAACCGAGCAAATAAAGGTGCTATATTTAGTTTTGTACTCCCTCCCTCTCTCTCTTTCTCTGGTTTTTTTTGTGCTCTCGCCGACTATTTTTAATATATACTCTTGTGAAATTTTTACTGAGGCCCTCACAAACCTAGAGATGGGAGTCCGAGTGAACGGTGAACACATCAATAATATCCGCTACGCCGATGGCACTCTATTACTAGCAACCAACCTAAATGATCCACAAGCCTTACTAGACCAAGTGAAAACTGTGAGCGTAACATACGGAATAGACCTTAATGTTAAGAAAACTAAATTCATGGTTGTTAGCAGTGCAAATTTAGATCCCAGGGCACTAATGGCAGGTAGCGAAGAGATCCAAAGAGTCGACAGATTCACTTTCCTCGGAACTAACCCCAACTCACAATGGGACTACGCTCAAGAGATTAGATCCAGTTGAGATCCTTGCTGTGCTGCAGTGATCTTAGTTTGGGAACCAAGATGCAGATAGTGAAGTGTTACGTTCTTCCAGTGTTACTATAAATAGAGTTAAAGCCTGGACATTGACGCAAGCTACTGAAAAGCGGATTAAAGCTTTCGAGCTTTCGGGATCTACAGGAGGATACTAAAAATATCGTATGTGGACCATGTCACCAACGGTAAAGTCCTACGACAAAAGAAAAAGAAGTGCTTCATTTAGTGAAACAACGTAAGCTTGAGTAGCTCGGCTACTTGATGCGAAACAAAGAAAAATATCGAATCCTTCAACTCCTTATGCAGGGTAAAGTATTTGGCAGGAGAGGACCGGGACGGCGTCGTATTTCGTGGTTGAAAAACCTCTGACAATGGTTTGGAATGACCTCCGTGGAGCTGTTTCGTAGAGCAGTCAACAAAACCATGATAGTCTTGATGATCGAAAATATCCCGACCGGATGAGGTACTGAAGAAGAAGAAGAATATTTAGATTTAGCATAGCTTGCGTTCTGGTGGACACTTTTTAAAATTTCGAACGTTGTTTATTTTTACTAGCATCCTACATCCTTGCGTTTTATTTTCGCAAGAAGCATAATTTTGGTAGTGCGTGATACACTCTAGATTCGCTACCTCTTGAATTTACTTCTTTTGTAGTTAAGGACTGAGAATCGCTACAATCCTTTTTTCAGTCTGACTATACTGATATTGGATTCAGTTATCCTTCTGCAGTTAACATCGTTCAAAATCTCATTAGATTGGCAGAGGACCAGTTTTAAATTTTTTTTTTTTACTGTTGCTTCCCTGAGTATTTTTCTGTAACTTATTCTAGTTAACCTTAATATTTTTTTATAAAGTTTTATATTAATTATATAAAATTACACACATTATTTCATTGGAAAGACATTATTTCATATTTCATTGCAGCAATGAATCTTAGCTCTAGGTTTAATATACACACAACCAAACTTATATGCAATCACTCAGTATTTTTTACTAATTATAAGAAATGTATGACAACTTTTTTTGCAGATAAGAGATAAAGGTTTTTGTTGGAAATACGATTAATAATTGATAAAATTTGATCAAGTATATATTGAAAAATTTTATTATTTGTGTCAAGTTCTAAAACCGAGACGTCAGAGTAAAGTTAAGTTGTAAAACCGAGACGTCAGAGTAAAGTTAAGTTTGTGTTCAAAAAAGGTAATATGCCCTACGTAGGTTTCTCAGATGTTCAGAGGGGAAGAATTGTTGCTCTTGTTGAGCAGGGAATGTCACAAAAGCAAATTTTAGTTTCAAAAACATATGCAAGATTTTTAGAATTGGGTACACTCAAGAACAGGCTTAGAGAAAGTCGTCGTAGAGTAACTAGTGATCGACAAGACCGGTTTTTAGGTCAAAGAGCTAGAAGAAATCCAACCTCTTCGCATCCGGAGCTCCAAAGGCAACTTTTGCAGACTACAGGTATTAACATTTCAGTTGAAACAGTACGAAAGAGTCCTCGTTCCCAAAATTTATTTAGCAGGAGGCAGTTGAGGGTTCCCGAGTTATCCAGACAGAACAAAATTAATCGGCTGAATTGGTGTCTGGAACACTAGAACTGGACAAATGAAGATTGGCAAAATGTCCTTTTTTCAGATGAAACCAGAATTGGCCTGAGATCAGATAACTGCAAACTGCCAGATCCGTTCCAAAATATAAAGAAGGAACTGTAATGTTTTGGGAAGGTATTATGATGGGAGCAAAAATACATTTGCGTCTGTTACGGCAAAGTTTAACGTGTTGCCGGTATGTCGATTTGGTACTAGAACCCATAGATAGGCTATGGCGAGGTGCAGTGGGAAATATTTTTATTTTCATGCATGAAAATGCCCCTCCATATACCAGCAGAGTTGCCACAGACTTTCTGGAAACTGAAGATGTCACTGTTCTGAGCTGGCCTGCCTGCTCACCTGATATTAGTCCCATTGAGCATGTGTGGAACCTCATTAAAAGAAGGATCAGAGCTCAAAGGGATAAACCAGGTAATGCGGATCAGCTCATTCAAGCCGCTCTAGAAGAATGGGCAAACCTACCTCAAGAACAAGATAACGATTTGATTAGAAGCATTCCCCGTCGGGTTGAAGCTTGTATTAGAGCTAGAGGTGGCCACACTGACTATTAAAATGAACAACAAGACTGTATCTTTCTGTAGTCAACCATTGCAATGTTTTCATTTGTTCGTGTTTTTTGCGTTTTTGTTAATTTCAAGTATTTGTAACATTTTTTGATTGTTTTTTTGATAGTAATTAAACTGGTTTAGTATAAAATGTAGTTCATTTTCCATTAAACAAAAATTAGTAATACTTTACAAAATCGGAAATACTGGGATATTCCATATAAGTTTGGTATATATATATATATATATATATATATATATATATATATATATATATATATATATATATTGTTATGATTGTTTATTTTGAGTTCAAACTTAGTTTATTGAGCCAATAAAAAAATTATAACTTATCTGTTATCAAAAGTAAAATAATCCTTGTATTACCTGTGTTCGATGGATTCAAAAGATTTTCTAGTTGTCTTTTATCGGGATAGAGAAAAAAGGATAATAATACAAATATATTATATTACAAAGATTTACGTTTCTTTATTTTATATGAACGAATAAAACAATTATTAAATTCTGTCGTTATCTTATCAATCAGCATACAAGAAAATAAATCAAATTATTATGATAATAAGATTATAAAGCTACATACATTTATATTACGTGAAAAACCAATTTTACTTAAAATTTTCTTTACTTAAAAAAAGAAACCACAAAACTTTAAACTTTTGATTAGCCTAACAAAACCTCAGTTCTTAAATTTGAATGCTAATGACCATGATGTCGAAACGATCCTTCACAGATATAAAATTCAATTGTTCAAACACTTACAGTTTATTTTCTTCTTGAGTTGTATGTTGGAACATACCCAGAAAAGTCGTCCAGTCTCCTCAAAGATGTGATCTCCCCTCTTTGGCACCTCGGCTCCTTCTTTACGTCTCTGCAAACCTCCTTCAGACTACACAAAAAACACCTGATTCACTTCTCCAAACTCCGCTACTTATTTATGACACCAGCACCTCCTTTTGTCAAATTGATGCCTTAAGAATACTTTCACATATACTTTATAAAATGCCCACGGTAGATACAAGGACCTCTTTTAATCTACTTGATTATCTCCTTCTTCAAACTATTCACTTCTTTTCGTTACGCCGGTATCCAAAATCACGAACCACACCCTATCTTGAGACACACGACTGTTTCCTTTCGATGACCAAAATATGACTAACTTCTCCTCTCTCATGATCGACTCACCAAATTCCCATTTAAAAACGACCGTATAATCAAAAAGCTTAAATTGTGTTTACTATAATATTGGAAAAGCCTAATTTCGGTTTCAGAGAAAACTAAATAGCTTACTTTAAAATTGGTTTTTTTCAATACATCATTTATACATATTTCAAAAGATTAGAATATGGTCATTTAATACTCGACTCTACAAACAATGAAGAGATTAACTTCAGGTAAAATGTCTTCTAATTCTAAACAAAGGTTTTTTTTATAATTTTGTTTGCAACGGAAAAAACGGTCGTTTCTATTTCTATTTCTATTCTTATCTACACTAAATCTTATCTTAAATTACTATATACAATTTGTCTATATTGATATCTTGAAATTTTATTTCGATGGATCTTTTTATTTATTTTTCTTTGGTTGGGAAAGAAGAAACATAACAATATATATATATATATATATATATATATATATATATATATATATATATATATATATATATACATCTTATTTTGATTCCTTTTTCTATAATTGTTATTTTATACAATTCAATTTAAAGTTATTTGATCTTTTTTCATTTATTATTTTACAAGCTATTAATTAAAAAAGAAGAACTGAATTCCATTAAATTTCCAACTCACATGTAATACCTTATAGCCCTTAGGTGTCGAGAATCAGTAACAAAAAGTTTATAAATTATTGTTAAAAATTACCAATCGAAGCATATTATGAAGATATGCTGTTATAGAGTAGGTAACGCAATAGCTGAAAGTTGAATCCCAGTCATTTCATCCATATTACATGAAGCTCCAATATCAGCTGCGTTATCATTTCGTATTGACAGAAAATCTGTGACGATGGTCACACATTCGTGGGAAACAATTTTTGTTCTCATAGAAAAGTAAACGAAAATCTATTTGCAATATTTACGGGAATCATTATAAATAAATTTCGTATCAATTATTTAAATACAAAATTTACAACTGAAGTAAATATGAAATGTCGTCTTGTATTGTAAGACAATGAAAAAATTGTGATCTTTAAACTGTTTTTAAAAGTATTCATTTATTTTTGTTAATGTGTTGGCATGTCTAATAATTTATATGTTTTTTAACATGTCCTTAACCCTGTTTTAACTTGACTTCGGATTCAGCGAAAATACCTTTTTCGCTGCAAAATTTCTGCTGGTATTTAATCAAGTTGAGAATGTAAGCGTTTCGATTAGAAAAAGTAATTAATAATTTACATAATAATGTAAAATCAACTAACAGTATCAGTGTTTTTGAAATCGTGTTTGTGCTTCATGTTGGAAAAGTGTGGTTTAATATTCAACTGGTTTCTATACTCATTTTTTATACTTCTGTTAGAGATAGTGCAACCACTCCTGACCACGGCGCAGTAGACGAAATTTGGTTTAGTCCCCACTTCCATGCGAAACACACTGTATTATGCAACGTGAATGGTAGAACGTTTCAGTTTGGTTAGCATAATTCCACTTACAATAGAACGTTTCTGCCTTTACGTGAATTTTCACTCCACCTTCGCGCAGCTCCATGGTCAGGAGTGTTTGTACTATCTCTAACTTCTGAACTATGACTGAATGAGGACTATGATTTGAGTGTGTCTTTCATGTTAGGGGTTGTGAGGCGTACCCTAAATAAGCTGGCTGACTTGTTACATTAGCTATGACCAATTTATCACTATCATTTAGGCCAGGCATTTACCGGAGATTTTAATGGTTTGCTCTTATCAGCAAAAGATCAACATTTGTGTCGAGTGACTAAGGAGTAAGCATATTGAGACCGCAGTGCCGTTTGAAAATACGACTGGTAAGTCAGAAGTAAAGGTAATGGGCAGATTAAGAACCCAAACTCGAACAGAACCATATTCTTTTCGTTTAAAAGACGTAAGTCGTTTCATTCTATAAATAAGAATATTTGATTTGTAAGATTCAAATATTTGAATGAGTAATGGTTTTCTAATTTAGTAGAAAGTGGACAGATAGGGGAATAGATATTTGTCCGTTAATATATAAAAACAATAGAGCCCAATTCTCATAAACGATTAATGTTAATAGCCCAAAGAAAGCAATTTTAGAATATAAGGTTTAACCCTTTTGTTTACAAAGAAATTGGACAAAGCGTTAGATAGTTTTGTGATCAGGGATAAGTATGAAATAGCCGAAATAGTATTAGCTGTATTGTCTCTAGAAACTTGGAAACAAAGAAAATACCAAGGTTATGTGATATCATAATAGCATTGAGCTTGTGCTTGACAAGTCACAGAATTTGGTTGGTCGAAAGGGATAGCGTGTTAAGTAGAATGTGTGTGTCTGATTGGTGAAAAGGAGAAGAAGGGATTGAAGTGAAGGAAGTCAGTTTTTGCCCTGGAAAAAGAAAATTACTGTGATTTTAACGTCGATAGACGCAATTTGTTTTTATTTTATATCTTGCAGTGAAAGTTAGCAGAGTTCTTGTCAAATAATATTTATGAAAGGTGTTTTGTGTCTGTGGAATGAGCCCCAAGGATTGGTAGCAGTGGACAACGAAAGAACCTTCTAGAATAAATAAACAGGTGTATAGTATATTAAGTAGCAGTTGACTAAGTAAAAATTCTTTTCACTAGAAAGAAGCTGTGAGATAGAAGTTTAGTCCAGGAGCTTTTGGAGAAACTGTTGCGTCGATAGTGTGGGCGAGAAACGTTGACAAGCAGAGGAGATGGCAAGAGTGTGCAGAGCAAATAATTCTTGAAAATAAAAGGTTACTTTGCCGTATAATCAACAAAGACTTTCAACAACGATCATAACTAGATCATAATTAATTTGGTTTTTTAATATTTTATTTAGTGATTTCATTTCACAATAAATATAATCTTTTAATTCAGATTGCCGTCGTAGCAAGAGTGGACCTATAAAATTATCCACTCTGCTTAGGGGCTTCGTGAATTCGGTGTGCGAAACACCCTAGGCACCTATCCCTTATTCTATTTGGGACGTTGAATTGTTTCCTTTTGAAGGATAAAATAAAACTCAATCGTAAAAAGACGAAGACAAAGCCTCAGAGTCTGAGGTTGGTGGAGCAAACGACTTCCTAGAGTTTAGGGCTTTAGGAGAGACTGAGGTAGACTGTCCTTTGATTTTGAAATCTACTAATATTTATACATAATATTTTACAAGATTCCAAACCAAAAGACCAATGAAAAAATGAAAAAAGGAAGGAAGCCGGGGCGATGCGCGCCAAGATTGCTCATTGGTCACTCTGACCGAGCAGTTGGCGACATCCCCCCTCCTTTCGAGACTCTAAGGCTGTGAAAAATTTTATTGAAAAATTTAAAATATTATAAGTTTAAGAAATGCAAAAAAATATGTAGAATAATGAATACAGTAATTTAAAAAATATCCAAAATAAATTCAAAAAGTTCGTAACTCATATACAACACTAATCTTGAACCTGAGGGGTCGGATGTTACTGCATCTCCCTCTGCGGCATGCTCCATCTACGGTTGGTGTACCATTCCTCTCAGCGGGTTCGTCTTCTTCTCTGCTATCAGGATTCCATCCGCTTATCCTGGGGTCTCGTAGGCGAGTTTGCTTGTGGCTCCGTGGTGTGGTGACGCGAACCACATATCTGGAGGGCAGGCATGTACTGTGGCTACTCCAGGATTTTCGTAGCTTCCGGGGCTTCAAGCGTCGAAGAAGGCTGGCTCGCTGAGACACCTGGCACACTGAAGGCATCAGGACTGCTGCAAACCTCGATGGCGAAGTGTTAGAGTATAGCTTTCTAAAAATCCGTGGCTCTCCCCACTGTTCACTTGATTTTAACCCATGTTGAAGTCAATGGAGTGTTGCCTTCTGTGGATCAGGAACTGGTTCGGATTTTAATCCATTTGTTGGACACCACGTCGTAGTAGCAAGAGTGGACCTATGAAATTATCCACTCTGCTGTACGATCTGCTTAGGGGTTTCGTGGATTCGGTGTGCGAAACACCCTAGGCACTTATCCCTTATTCTAGTTGGGACGTTGAATTGTTTCCTTGTGAAGGATAAAATAAAACTTAATCGTAAAAAGACGAAGACAAAGCCTTAGAGTCTGAGGTGGGTGGAGCAGAGCCCCGCTAGTCGGCTTCCTAGAGTTTAGGGCTTTAGGAGAGACTAAGGTAGACTGTCCTTTGATTTGGAAATCAACTAATATCTATACATAATATTTTACAAGATTTCAAACCAAAAGACCAATGAAAAAATGGGAAGAGGAAGGAAGGCGGGGCGATGCGCGCCAATGGTGCTCATTGGTCACTCTGACCGAGCACTTGGCGACAAGATATAAAAAAATTAAAAGAAGTAATATTTCTTGAAAGAAAATGCTTTGCCTTGATTTAATTTAAAAAAGAAAACACAAAGAAGAGATCTTTTATTTGAACACAAGTCCAATTACACAACAATTATTGATAATTTGTATAGGAATTTTAATGAATTTGTAATTTTTTGTGCGTGTGTGTGTGCGTGTGTCTGTATATCTTGTTCTTATTGTTAATAATTTCTTTATCGACTGGTCTATTGCCTTTATCTTCTATTTTAAGCGATGGAAATATTATTCGATCTGGAATGTATTTTGAGTCCAGGTGTTCTGCCAATGTAGTTTTGTTTTTCTTAATTAAATTCTCTGAGCAGCTCTTCACCGAACGCCTTGCGGATTTTAGATGCCATAACAAATCTGTAAATCTCGACAAGTAGATACTTGAAATCATTTTTATTTTATTTTTCAGTTAAATGGAAAACTATTTAATTTAAGCAATATGAGATATATCGTATTTTGTATTGAATACTTTGTAATTTGTTTTAATTGCGTTATTGAGAAAAATTTCTTGTTATAATTTTGATACCATATAGTTACTCATGTCTTAAACACCGCCTTCTTAAATTTTCTTCTAATTTAATTTTCGATTTTATAATTAAACATGTTTCTGGAATTAACCCTGATTTAAGGTATTTTAATGGATGTGATATTTTTAAAAATTTAACATGAGCAAATTTTTATTTTTATTTTTACATAACCATTTACTCTACAGTTACAATCGGGAGTTGAGTTTGTGTGTTCTGTGCTTCTTCCAAACACGAAACGAATACGAAATCCCACTAGAAATGAAAATAAATGAAGTCATCTCAGTAAGTACATACATTCAAAAATTGCACTGTATTTTTGTGCTCGTTATCGCTTAAACTGAAGCTTCCTAATCCCATGTGTAAAAAGAGTATTATAGTTACGGAGCTCAAACCGTAATATCTGGTTAAAGAGAAATATCTGTTGAATTTAAGATATTTAAATTATCCCAAAATTTGTGATTAGATTTTTCTATTCGTGGACATAATCCAATAAAATTTTCAATGCAATTATAAATATCACAGTGATTATGCTATATCTAACTGACTATAAGAACCATCAAAAACAAGTGGGCTGTGGATTTTACACTTAACACATTTACTGCCGACAACGCACCTCGCGCCGTTACCGTTACTATCGTCAGGTGCCCCGACCGCTCAGGTGCGTTTCATCGTCATTTGAATTTAACGTTATTGTTCTGTTACATATTGCCATGTATCGAAGATGTGCCTTCAAAGAAAAATCAAACCCCAAAGAAAAGGTGTAAATATGACAATAAAAGAAAATTGACACCTGATGAACTTCTTGAATTGCTTGATGATTCAGATGAAGACGATCCCAAATTTAATCATAGCAGTGCCAGCGATTCGTATGAGGAGATAGAATCAGAATTACCGCTAACTACATCTGTAATTACAACTTCTTCCCTGGCTGACCCAATTGTTACAAATTCTGCTTCAACTGCACCAGTTGCAACAACTACAACTTTACAATAGTCATACTGTGAGGTACAAAAGCCAGATATTGGATTTACAGGTGTTGCAGGCATTCGTGTCAACCTAAGAGGGACAGAGTCAATAGATTATTTTAACTTATTGGAAACGGAATAGCTGTGTGATATTTTTTGTGCTAAAGCAAATGCACATGCAGTGGAACTACTTTCGAGAAGCCGTATTCAATTAAGAATTAGTCGTTGGAGAGACATTACTAGAAGTGAAATAAAAACGTTTTTTGGACTCTTATTGCACATGGGTACAATTCGTTTAAATAGGAATAACGGTTACTGAAAAAAGCACTACTTATTTAATATCCCAATTGTTTCAACATTTATGAGCCGAAATCGTTTTTATTGATATTGCGAGCGTTATATTTGAAAGACATGGAGAATCAAGCAACTGGCACACAATTATGAAAAATACTTCCTTTGATCAACTTTTTCAACAATAGATTACAAGATTTAATTTAGTACTTGCTTAAGTAGACAATTTAGTCAAGTAAATAGAAAGTCTTTCTATTTTTCTGCTGCAAGTAGCTTCTCCGGCCATCGTTTTTCTAAAGGCGAACCGCTCTCTACACAATTGTAGACACCCAGTTTAGTGCAGGGCATTAGCAGGTAATACAAAACGAACGAAATTTGTAGAAGAGTACCAAGAGAGACCATGTTTGGGCAATATTAGGAACGCTATCTATAAAAATAATGATAACAAAGATATGGTCGAATAAACAGCTACCAACGGAGTGGAATAGCGGTATTATTGTACCACTACATAAAAAAGGAAATCAGTTAGAATGTGGAAACTACCGTGGAATCACGCTGCTGAATGCAGCATACAAAATAATGTCCAATGTCATTTATGAAAGACTTAGACCACACGCTGAAAAAATAGTTGGCAAATACCAAAGTGGCTTCTGTAGACAGAAGTCAACAATAGACCAGATATTTGTTCTGCTACAGATCCTCGAAAAAACAAGTGAATATAACATCGACACCCATCATCTCTTCATAGACTTTGAAAGCGCATATGACAATATAAACCGAGAATTCTTAATAAAAGCAATGAAAGAATTTAATATACCAACACAACTAATAGAACTGATAAAAGAATCTCTAAAAGTAGAAAGTAGAATCCGGATACAAAATGAATTAACGGAAACAATAGATGTGAAAAAGGGACTACGCCAGGGAGACGCTCTATCATGCATTTTGTTCAACATCGTGCTCGAGAAAATACTGAAGGACACAACAGTCAATACACGAGGAACAATCATTAATAAAAGCATGCAAATACTAGCATTTGCAGATGATGTTGACATAATCGCAAGATCAAGAAGAGAAATGATAGAGGCATACAACCAAATAGAACGAGCTGCACAAAATAGTGGTCTTAAAATCAATCAGACCAAAACAAAATATATGCAGGTAAGAAAAAACGCAGAAATAAGGCAGCCACAAAATATAACAATAGGAGAATACAACATAGAGGAGGTAAAAAACTTTATATACTTGGGATCCCTAGTCACGTCTGATAATAACGTTACGGAGGAAGTGAAGAGGCGAATATTTATTGCAAATAAATGTTACCATGGCTTAATTAAACACCTAAGATCAGATAACGTCGCAAGAAAGACAAAATGCCAAATATATAAAACCCTAATAAGACCGGTACTCACATATGGCTCAGAAACCTGGACACTTACTAAAAGAGAGGAAACGTTGTTAGCCACCTTCGAAAGAAAAATCTTGCGACACATATATAAGGGCACAAAAGAAAACGGAATATGGCGAAGACGATACAACTCTGAACTATACAAAATATACCAGGATCCGGATATTATAACATTCATCAAAATAGGACGGCTGCGTTGGATAGGACATGTAGAAAGAATGGAAGAAGGCGAAATACCAAACAAAATATTCAAACAGATGCCAGTAGGAAAAAGAACAAGAGGAAGACCGAAACTGAGATACTTAGAACAAATAGAAAATGATATAACAACCTTAAAAATAAAAAACTGAAAAAAAAAGCACGAAACAGATCGGAATGGAGAAGAATCCTAGAACAGGCCAAGACCCAAAAAGGGTTGTTGAGCCAGTGATGATGATGATGATGATGATCTATAAAAATAAACGCATGTTATGCTACGTACAAAGACATTAAAGAGTAGAGAGAGATTCACCGTAGTGGAAATAAAAAATAAAGTTCGCGCTTTTCCTTCAACGTATTTGCTGGAGATAAAAAGGTTCAAATATACTCTTGCAGCTCTCATTACTTCATTTTTTTACTATTAATGGGACTAATTTTGTCCAACGAATGGTTGAAACTTTCTCTAGACATCCTCATACAATTGCGGTACTCAGTCTGATCTTCAGAAACAAGTTCTTTTAGTAATGTGGCCGAAGCGCCAAGATCTTCTCTCCTAAACAGCCATTTTCTTCAATAATACACAAAATCATGCTTATACGCAAATATCGCACCCTCAGTGCAAGACTGCAGTAACTCAAAATTATGAAAATGAAGTAATCATGGAATTCGATTGTAAACATGCATATCTATCCCCTGTAAAACTTTAGTAACTTTCAAATGCTTAACCGGCTAAATATTACAACAACAACAGTTTAACTATTTTGCGTTTTTGTACATAAGTTCCATACAAAACTGTTGTAACTCTAATGTAACAGAGTTACAACAGTTTTGCACGGAACATTGCAATGGTTTCGATAACAAGCAATGAAAACCACGAAAAAAGTGAGATATTTGTCATATTTGTTATTTTAATATGTATATCTGTGGTGTTTAATATTAATATACAGTGTGTCTACGTAATCCATTAACGGTCGAGACAATAAACAAAGATTAACGAGACCAATCTATTCATGTAAGTTTTATGTCCTTTGTGTGTCATTATATTTTCCATAAAATGTTTGCGATGTCGTTTGACCATTTATTTATTAGATTGGATTAAAAACACATAAATTAAGACTAATTATTTACAGCCAAAAAGTATTTTTTTATGAAAGGAAAAACAGTTATCTTAAAACTTGTGTATTAACAATACTGACAGGTTAAAAATATCTATTCTCAGAAAACTTGTTCTATAAAAACTAAATCCCAAACTATATTAAATCTTCACGTAACCTTCCGGGGTGATTTTCATCATATTATTGTCCCCACGTAATTCCCAACTTTTACTAAGGTAGTGAATTCCAATCCTTTTGTTAATCACTTTACTCAAGGTAGCCTGATTTGCATATTTTTATTATAGTCCTTTTGTTTTGAATTTAAATAAAAATATTCAAAGTTTTACAAATAATGTTTCTACCTTGTTATGGCATTGTCATTACAAAGCGAAGGATTTGTGGCTATCAGAAACATGTGCAGAAATAAAAATATTAAATTGCTGCTAACAATAAGCCGTTTTATTAGGTATAATACCTATTTATTCTAGGTAGCTATCTGATTTCTTGGATTCTATTAAATGTAAAGTTTATTACCATACTAAACCACGATTGCTGTTGGGGATTATTTTTTCTTTACTTACCCGATGATTTATTGGAATTTATTAAACGTATATACTTAACCCCGGGAATTACTTTCCCTTTATCTACCAGGTGATTTCTGTGAATACATTAAATGTAATGTTTAGTACTATTCCTATCGTTGTTGGAGATTATTTTCTCTTTACCTACCCTATTAACTCATTAGAAACAAGTTCTCAGGGAAGAAGTACGAGTAGGTACATTTTAGTAGTATAGTTTTTAATATAATCTGTTATTAGCCCTTGCAAGTGATAGATGCAGAATTAACGATTTCGAAAATGTCAAAATTTAATAGTTCCAGAACATTGAGGATTTTATCCCTGTGTGCGCAGACAAGTGAGGATAGCAACGACATGCAGAGTAAGTTGAATTTAAATTAATCGTTGTATTATAGTCTATTTATCTACTCTTGTTTTCAAATTCAATGGTGAGAATTTCTACGGCTAGTGTAAACTGAACGAAATAGGGGCGTTCAAAAAAATACTTCTGATTTAAGCAAAATGATTAAAAGTACATAGACACAATGTATTAGAGAAACAATAATACTAAAGTTTATTTATCAAAATAATTTTATATTCGAAACCGCACGATAAGAATATTACTACTTATTTACAGAGATTGTTTCATTGTAGAAAGTGTTTCTACACTTTTTACAATTTTTTCCGTGCAAAAGTGTTGTAACTTTAAAATTCCAATACTAAATGTGTAGTGATTAACAATTTTCTCCGTGCAAAAGTGTTGTAACTTTGAAATTCCTAATTTTTTTAGCAATAATATTATTTTATTTAAATTTTTATTTTTCGTTAATGTAAAATAGGCTAAAAAGCATGCAAAATAATAATTAAATGTTAATTTTTCTTCAAACTTGTGTCTTATTTCATCGATATTAGCACGAAAATAAACAAAATCGTCTTTATCTCGAAACTTACTTATTCTGACTTACTGCAGTCTTGCACTGAGGGTGCGATATTTAATATTGTTAACATAAATAAAGATTATGTTTCGTTGATATGGTGCAGTAATTGCCTCGTGAAACAGTCTTGTCGAATATCATTCGAGAGAAAAGTATTTACTGGCAAAATTTTCTTCTGGTTTTATTCAAGTTTGTTACTATTTGGCAATTTTTGTCAAATGAAATTTTGACAAAATCACTCGACTGACATTGAATTATCTACAGACTTGCTAAATCCACCTCTGCGAAAGAGCACGAACTTCACTTTTCGCCATTATAAAGTAAACTATTAAACAGTTCAACTCAAATGTGTATAGACACCTACTTGAGCAAAGCGATATTCAATTTAGTTACTTGCTCAAGTTACTTGACACGTGTAAAGCACGTCATAATTACTAGCGATAATGCAAACTGGATTTTAATTATACTTGGCACACGTCTTACTCCTTCTAGTGCTAAAACAAGAATCGTAAACTAAGTTGTACGAGTATTATTAAAGAAATCATGTTTTACTAAAAAAATTATATTCTTCCATCTTTTCGCAAAATATCAGCCGGCTCTCGTGCTATTCCAACAATGCTCAAGTAAATGCGTTTGGAAAAAGATACGAATCTCACTATCCCTAATGATTTTTTAATTTCCAATTGTTCCATGTTGTTCAACATACTACACACAACTTAACAATACTCATTGACTCGAATATTTCAGCAAATTACTGGATTCGTACTATAAGAGGGATATATTAAGCTGTTTATTTCCCAGAACCGTATTTAGTTGTTGTTAAGTGGTTTTAGAATGCAGATTACATTGATCACTCTATATACTAAGATAAACATAATAAAGGTTAAATTCTGCTCTCGCTGCGCAATTAAAAGGTTAATTGGTGGTTTTGAGATTTTAATTAAATAAGGTAACTACAATCCAGAAGTTTATTGCATTTCAACGAGGAAACTTCATCTAATACATTTAATTATTTAAATCTCTAAAGTAGAAATCACTCTTTATGAGTACAAGAAACCAATTTGTCAAAGATTTTTGCTTAGATGAGGAGATATGTGGTGGAATGCAACTTTTAGATCCTCCATATCTCAACTGCAAATTTATAGAAGGCCCAGATTAAAGCAAAAAATCTGAATTTTGGTTTCGTTTATAGAAATCGCTGGATTTCTACTTTCGCGATTTATTATCAGATGTCGCTATAGCGTCTATATTGAAGCCATTTTTGTTGTTTCTTTTCGATGCTTTTCGACGGGAAAGATTGTATTCGTGTTCAGAATAGTTCTGTAAAGAGAAACTATACGTGAAATCAAATGTTAACTGTCCTTTCGTTTATTTAATTTTTTGAGGGGGGGGGGATATTTTGGTCAAACATTTTTGTACGGCAACTCAGGTAGGTAACAGAAAAATACAAAAATAATAACCTGCGACCTAATGCCGTACAAAAATATTGGTACCAAGAGGACAATCGTTAATTTTCGGAAAATTTTGGCTCGGTTTTCGGCAATTTGATTTGGATTACTATTTTTGATTACCATCAATTAAGGTTTGAACAGCCAACTTTTCCATTATGCCTTCAGGACCTGATGGATAAAATTATCGTACTAACCTGGTAATATCTACCTCATATTCTTGAAGTGCCTCATCTCAATTTGGAACTATGACTGGTAGACTCGATTCGATTTGATTTTAAACTGTGACGGTAGGATGCCGGACCATCAATATTACGGGAAGGAGTCATCTATGCCATCAAAAGCACAAAAGAGGGCAAAGCTACTGGACCAGTTGATGTGCCCATCGAATAATTAAAACTCATTGTTAAAGACATTGACGAAAGCATAGAAGAGAAGAGAGAATCCAGTAATAAAACTGTAGACGACATTAACATGTTCAAGTCCGACAACGCGACTGTCGTGTTCAGTGAATATAGCCTCAGACCAACGCGAGTCGCGCGGTCTTTGACTATTATGACAATATATGAACGTTATCTCAGCGGATTTTTCACGAATTACAACAAATAACTGCTGGTCGTTTGGAAACACTGGCATATACTGGAGTTTGTGTTTGGTTTCCGAATTTTGATGTTAAACTTTATTCTGAGTATATGACAATGTATGAATGTTATCTCGGCGGATTTTTCACAAATTATAACAAATATATTCTGCTTCATTGATAAATTGGATGATAAAATATGAAATCCTCAATTTCATTTCTTACTTTTCAAATATTCAAGACAGACGTGCTCGAAAACGACTAAATTAGTTGTAATAAAAGGTTGTGAAGTAATAAAAGTAAGAGCATCGATAAGCTTTGAAAGAATCACCAGATGTATTTAGATTATATTGCATTTCCAATAATTTGTTGTATTATCATAATCCAGTCCCATCGGTTTATTTTGCTATGCATTCAGTAACATTTTCTACGCCTTCGGTGTTGGATGTCTTTTGGTTTTACTGTGAGCCATTGCACATGTTTTGCTAAATAATTCAATTTTAAATTATTTTTAAAATGAGTGATGAATATTGCCAACATTCGACTTCTAAACGAGGTAGGTGGGAAACTTCTCAGCCAATCTCAATGATCAATTATTACACATATTAGAAGACTCACATGACGACAGTGACATAAGTGATGAAGATTTATATTGTGATGAAGATGATCGAACAGACGATCCTAATTTACAAGAAGAATCTAAAGGTGGTGATGGTGATGATGAGTCTCAAAATATTATTGAATGGTATTCAGAGGTTCAACATCCTACAGTGCTACCATTTACAGCAATACCAGGATTGAAAATTAATGTGAGTGGCAGCAATCCTATTGATTACTTCAATTTATTGGCATATGAATTATTCTATGACCTGATTATTCAAAATAGCAACTTATGTGCCGTTGATATTTTTTCTCAAAGTAAATCTGAGAAAAGTAGAATTGCAGCTTGGAAGGATATACATAACTGTAGAAGAATTTAAAATTTTTCTTGGTTTGTTGTTTCACATGGGAACCCATAAAATTATTCGTATGAATGATTATTGGAAGAAAAATTATTCCTCAGGTGTTGGGACAATATATGAGCCGAAATCGCTTTATGTTAATTTTGCAAGCCTTAAATTTTAACATAGTGACAATAACCAGTCCAAACCTGTCAAGATATCTTCAAAATGGAGAATCTTTATGATCCAGAAAGAAAATTAGCCTTGGACGAATCTATGATTTTATGGAGAGCAATACTTAGTTTTCGTCAATTTCTCAAGGGCAAACGACACAAATATGGTGTCAAACTGTATACTTGGGCAGAATGTACTGGGATTATTCAACGCATATTAATTTATAGTGGAGGAACGTAATCATACGGAAAAAGTATTACTAAATTTGATTGATTCGAAACTAAATGTTGGTCAATTCAATAAACCCTTGATTTTCGTTGAACCCCCATTCGTAAAGGTCATTGAAAAATGTACGGCATCTATTCCAAATGATTACTCGATGCATAACTGAGTTTTTGGCAACTATGCCCTCTAAAAGCTGTGGTTCTTGCAAATGTTTATAAACAGATATCTTTATTTGGGACTAGAATTGTTGTTTTTTCGTTAAGGTAATTAGTTCTTGTACAGTGTTCTTGTATTGTATTGTAATTCAAAATTTATATCGACGATTTTTTGTATTTTCTGCATTATTCCTTTAATTTTTAATTCTTTAGATTTTTTGTTTGCATTTATGTAAAAAACAGTTCTTTTCAGAACTATTTAGCGACCTATAGTACTAAGATAACAATATGCAATCAATGCCAAGTACTAGTGGCGATTATCCTTCGTCACCTAAAAAATGCCGAGTACATTTGGGTCATTTATCATCAAATGAAAAACAATGCATTATAAACATGTACAAACAAATAAAAATTGATAATCCTGGAATGAAAATAACAGCCATGGTAGCAAAAATAAAACAGGCAATAGGTTAGTTTTGCAGAATAGTTATTGTTAAAATCAAGACTTACTAAATTAATGTGCTAATTGTAGGTGTTGCGAATTCAACTATTTGCAGAACAATTAAGGAATATAAGCAGACTGGAACAGTAAGATATCCTAAAAATATTGGCAGTCGACCTTCTATCCTTGCAACATACGATGAAAGAGTTAAAACATCTGTACGACAGATAGTACACAGCTTCTTTCTCAAGAATGAAATGCCCACTTTAAATAAAATTTTAAATGAAATAAAATAAATATTTCTTTTTTCATAACAATCAATTTGTTTATTGTAATTAGAAAAACAAAAAAATGTATATTAGAAGTATATATATAACAAGCGAGTCTTCCACAGCTGGCACTGCTTCTCGCATCCTAATTTCCAGCGTTTTCTGTCGAAGCAATCTTCAGTTGTTAGATCTCTGGCGGTCATTGCATCGTCGACATCGTCTCTCCAGGATCGTCTTGGTCTACCTCGTTTTCTTCTAGTTGGCGGAGTCCATTCTTCTATTTTTTTTTTGGCCATCTATTTTCAGGCATTCTCTGAAGGTGTCCGTACCAGTTAAGTCTTTTGGCTTCGATTGTGTCTATTATGTCTAGATCGATTTCCATTTTTCTCCGAATATCTTCGTTTCTCACCCTATCAAGTCTAGTGAGCTGGCAACATCATCTCGAGTAGTTCATTTCCATGGCCTTAATTTTTAATTTGTTTCTTTGGTTTATTTCCCAGAGTTCGGCGCCGTACAGCCCAATACTTTCTATTTTTGTTTTATAAATTCTTCTTTTATTTTCTTTTGTTATTTTTTTATTCCATAATAGTCCGTGTAGCTGTCTGGTGGCTGATCTTGCTTGGCCAATCCTGGAGGGTATTTCTTCGCTACTTCCTGCTTTTGATGTTATTTGGACTCCCAAGTATTTAAAATTGTCTTTTGGTTTTACAGTTCCCGTTTTGATTTGTAGGCTTGCTGGTTTTTCTCCTACAACTAAGTACTCAGTTTTTTGTATATTAAGTGTAAGGCCCCATTTGGTATACTCATCTTCCAGTTTTCTAAGCATGTAGCCTACATCACTCTCGTCTTCAGCTAGAATGGCTTGGTCGTCAGCGAAGTGTATCGTGTATAATCTATCATCTCCGATTGGGATGCATATATTGCAGCACTTTCTTCTCCACACTGAGAGTGCCTCATTTTGAAGAGTGTAGGTGCTATGCAGCAGCCTTGCTTTAGGCCCTTACTAATAGGAATTTCTCTAGTTAATCTATTTCCAGTTTTAATGTTTGCCGTCATATTTTTGTAGAGCTGTTGTACTGCTTGTATATTTTTTGCTTATTCCTTGTTTTTCCATTGCTACCCAAAGCATTGAAAGTGGTACACTATCGTATGCCTTTGTCAGATCTATAAAGACTATATGAGTTGAAAGGTTGTGGGCTAATCTTTTCTCGATAACTTGCTTTAGAGAGAATATACTATCCATACAGGATCTGCCTGCACGAAAGCCATTCTGTTCTTCAACATCTGTCATCTCGTTTTCAATTTTGTTTTTTATTATTTTTCCATACAGTCTTGAGAGTGAATTTATAACACTTAGCCCCCTGTAGTTTGAACAATTCTTTCTATCTCCTTTTTTGTAGATGTTGTTAATATGTGCTTTTGTCCACTCCGGTGGTAAGTCGTGTCCATTATAGAATAAGGTGAAGACATACGCCAGTAATTCCCGTAATACTTGTGGGCTATGTTTTAATAATTAATTTGGTATACCTTGTGGTCCGCATGACTTTCGATTTTTTAGAGTTTGTATTGCATTCTTGACTTCCTGTACTGTTATTTCATCGTCTTCACTGAATTCCAGTTCATATGTTGTTGAACTGATGTTCGTGAATTGAGGTCTTGTTTCAGTCAAAAGTTGTGAGTAGTGTTCGATCCAAGATCTTTCTTCTATTTATTCTATTTTAGAAGTTAATTGGAAAAAATTATTATTCAAACATAAACAAACAAATTCAAACATAAACAAAGTTAGGTTAGAATCGACGCGTGAGGTTGTCCGATACTGATTACTGGATTTCCGCAAGGCCGAGATAATCAACCAAAAATAAAGATGTAGTTGGTGACTTTTCTAGTAACTCTCTTGGTTGTGAATCTGTCGTACTCCTCCCGGTTAAAAAACAAACCATCAGACGCAAAAAAGTTTTAAAAACATTGTGTTTAACTAATGATTCCACAACAACAATTTAATTTGAATGTATACAAACATTTGGTGGGTTTAAGGCAATAAAACCCCCATAAAATTTTATTGGGGGGTACAAATTTCACTGTTATTTTTTTTAAGATATTCGTGCCATAAAAAGCCACATATTCATTTTAAATATAAAATCTCTAACAGTTTTCGATATATTGGAAAAAATCGCTTTTTATTTTCTAAATTCAAAGGGCTGTAACTTTTTTTATGTGCACATTTGTACTTTAGGTTCAATCAAACTATTTTTGTTCCAAGAATACGCGATTTAATTTATGACCTACCTTATTGTTACCCCTGTTACATTTTTATTTTAGGCTACCAACGGCTGTTTGTTAAAATTTAATTGATTGCAAAAACTTTTGCGTCAGTCCGGTCCTTATAGCAAGGTTATTTTGTAAAACAATGGCGTAATTTGTGCCATGCGACCGAACAAAAATATGACAACGGTTTTCTTCCAATTTTTGGTTAAATGAAGTATAGATTACGCCGGTTTTTGTTCGGTTGTTTATGTCTCCAACCCAATTACATATTATAAACGACCTTTTTTGCCGTGGTACGCTGATGACCCTAGATCGATAAAGCTAGAAAAATACCTGCAAAATAAATTAATTCACTTTGAGCCAGCAATTGTTCCCTAAGAACGTTATTTATTAACAGAATTTAAATCCAAACTATTGTAGTAGCTAAATAATTTACTTTTTTGCTTTTATTTTTAAGATGCTTTTATGGTGTTATTATACTCCATGAGCAAAATGTTAAAAATAAACAAATTAATAAACAAAGAGTCCAATTAAAAAAAGCAACTTATTCCTACGTATAAATCATTGAAATAATTCAAGTAAAATAAACATAATGGAAAAAGTTTAGTTTTTCCTAAGTATATTTTAGAAGTCAAACTAAACTTCAATTAAACAAAAAATAAATGCCAAAAATGAATATTTTCACCTGAACTTAGATGTCTATACAACTAGTCTTCGATCTCTGGATATAATACTGGCGGATGCATTTTTCACAGATGGGTAATAATTGCTCCAAACACATAAATTTGGGCACTTGTAGCGACGGTAACGAGTTTTGCGATTTTTTTTTTCCTCGGGCAATAACCACTTTTCATGTGATTGAAAAATTGATAAAATTACCAATATAAGAACCACTTAATATACATATAGCCAAGAAGATCCCAAAATATACTGCAAAACCTAAGTTTTTGAACTCTTAATTAGCATTGAAACTTAGAAACAATTTAAAAGTGTCGCATGGATGACTTATTCACGCCTTTAAAATGATAGGCATTTTAAGACAGAAGACGTTATTCTAAGAAGCTAGTTGCGATGCACAGCTCGGCGGTTTTCCGAAAATTTCGGTACTGTCCGTTAGGCTATGGCTCCACGAGCGACAGATTGTCGCTAGCAGTAGCAGTAAAATTACGGCGGCAGTAAAGCAGTAAAATCATGGCTCCACGAGCGACAGTTTACAGCGCGCATATCGCCGCGTTTTGGTCTTGTAGTGGCTCCATGAGCGTTAATATGACGCAGCTACAATCAGTGACATCTTGTCCGTTTATATAGTGTCCGTGTATATAGCAGATAAAATAAATAAATAAATAAGTAAAATAAATTCAGACCGATAATACAATAATATAGTATGGATAATCTATCATTTCAACAAAAAGTTGCTTTAATATTGGCATTGCGCCGTCGACGTAGGGTTAAAAAAAAGGAAATGGTGATTCACCCTGTTCTAGTGCCTAGACAGATAGAGGGAAAAATTTTTCTTTTACACAACAAATTAAAAGAATATCCTGACAAGTTTTTGGAATATCACAGGACGTCAGTGTCTTCTTTTAATTTTTTATTATGTGAAATAGAAGATGTCATACGAAAACAGGATACATCAATGCGGGATAGCCTAAGCCCAGAAGAAAAATTAGCAATTACTTTAAAGTAAGATTTCAAATTACAATACATGTATCTACCTAAAAATAAAAATTTAACTATTTAACTCATTAGAATAAAAAGGGGCCGCCACCACTTCTTATCTCTGCGTATTCTGTAATTCGCTACTGAATTATCAAGTAGATCGACGGCTCCCATATGTCAATTATATTAATTTATCATATTGGGTTGATGTAATGAATCTTCCTTTTTCAATATCTAACTTGCTATTTTATGTTACAATAAATAAACAAATTCTGATGCGACATACAATCTGCTTTGTTGCATTCCTTTATTTATGAATCACGCCAAGCTATCGAAAACGAAACATTAGTAATGAAGGATAATAAACTTTTACTATAAACAATAATTATTAAAATTTTATTTATATGATATGATTAGACAACCACTTATATAGAAATGAATCACCAGTTCGAAGAAGGAAATCCAAAAAATAGATTTTCGGGAAATCAATAAAAACTGTTTATTCTCTCTATTCAACTTTTTCTTGTTTAATAATGGCATCTATTATAAAGTACAGTTTGATACGGTTACTTGGGAAAAAACAACCATCCATTGATTTTTGTTATCTAGAATACCAATAAAGAAAATATTGGATTTATTTCTTTCTTAGAACTTATAATTTTTTGTTATGATTTGAGACAAAAAATTGTATGAAAAAACTGTAAAGTAATTTATAAAAACAAAGAAACAACTTAACAAACACAGAGAAATAAAAAAAAAACAAGAACAAAAATATCCGATTAAATGACAATTACCGCTGCAAGCGACAAATTACTGCTAGTGGAGCCACAAACGCGCTGCAAATTACTGCTAAAAAATAGGTCCGCATCTATTCGAACGCGACACGACCTTGACGACGCGTCTCGGTCTTGAAACGAAGCGACAATCTACAGGGCGTGGAGCCACTCAATATCACTGCTGTTGTTTTCATTTATCAAGCTACATTTTACTGCTACTGCTAGCGACAATCTGTCGCTCGTGGAGCCATAGCCTTAGAGACCATAGGTTACCAACGAAGAGTTAAATATACTAAATAACAGTAAAATGGCCATACTCTGGTTCCTCTGAGAACGTTTGTCACTCTCACAAATAACACAATATTACAAGATATTTCAAGGTTTTGGGCATCTGTATTAAGATGAATGACTAAGTACTGTAGAAACCAAAATGTATATCAATAATTGATAATCATTGGTAATTTTTTTTAAATAATATTTTTTCCAATTCAAAGAAGTTTTAAATGTACAGCTGGTTCCTAAAAAAACTGATGCGACTCTTAGATTTGATCATTTTGAGCAGTGTCTTTGATTGGTCTAACATTAACCAAATTAAAAGATAACTGGGCACTATCTAAGACTTCAAAACATTTAAACATAAGCAGAACCACAGTCTTGCTATTAATAAAAAACGAAGGAAAGAAAAAACTCTCTAAAGAAAGTGAGGGTCTGGGAGACCAAAACTATATTAAATTTAGGTATGTAAAAATAAAATTAATATTTTGTAATATCTCCATCAGCATCGATAACAGCTTCTAGTCTTCGGTCCATCTGCGTGAAAGGAACTATACAATTTTTTTCTTCAGAGAGCTCTTTCCAAACCTTTTGTATACCGTGCCACATCTCTTCAGCATTTTGAGGTGAACCTAAACTTAAGTCCGATACAACCGTTTTGTAATAACCTCCACACATTCTCGATTTGGTTTAAATCTGGACTTAGCATTTGTAAATTCCTTGGTATATATTTAGATTCCCTCGTATACGTATTATAACACCAAAGTATTTCAATTCCTCTTTGCATCGTCAAGTTGATATAAACTTTGTTTATTTGATTATTTCTTTGATCTAAAGCCACTTAATATTCTCCGTTTCAAATAAACCTCCATTTAGATCGCTGAGAAGGTTTTGCCGAAAAGATAATTGCGACACTCTCGCTGAGGCATTGTCAAGAGCGATTTGCTTCAGCGTTAGTCCAAATTTTACGTCGAATTTGTAATGTTTTCTCGTTCTTCGTCCCTTTTCATGGAAATCTAGTGTGTATTGGCCGTTAATTGTGCAGTATGTATAGTTACAGAGGAGGTTTAAATATTTGGTCAAGATGAACAGACGTGTTTAACTTAGTCGGTCAAGAAACCGTTAAAATTTGTTGAAAATGGTGAATTATACTCTATGTAAAGTGTCAGTTTTGAAAGAGTAATCACTATTTCTGTTTCTAAGTATCCAAGAGATTTGTGTAGCCTGCAACAACTTTGAAGGATTACAACATGTTCCAGTGTTAAGTTTTTAAGAAACCGAATCCAAGGTTTACGTCTAGTGCCAATTTCAACCTCAATGTCCTAAGCAGCCGTTTCAGGATACTTTTTCTACAGTTTGGAGATGCAGTTTTTTGCGTGGTAGAGAGAGTATAGTGTAAATTTAGCTCCTACCCCCAGAAATTTAAAGTAACAGTGCATCTTAGTGAAATCAAGTTAACTTTTTTTGTTTTAAACTTTTAAAAGAAGAATAAACATTTTTAATAATAATTTGCTTTTATAACAATTTGAATTGTAATAATTAATATTGTAAATCTAAGGGTGTGACTAGCTGTCATTTTAATTGTTCTCTGTTTTAAAATTCAATACTTTTAAAGCAAATATAGGTATTGATTGCTTCTGTTGTGGTGTAAGAGCTTATTTTTTTGCTGCAGTTCGGTACCTAAGACGGGATGCTTTAATTCTGCACCAAGTTGATGTCTTTTTTCCCCGTGACATAATTCTTGCAGTTGTTGCATCTTCAAAAGGATTCTCTTCTAATCTCTTCAAACGCGTACGATCTTCAGTAGCGGTAGATCTTTTTGGTCTTCCAAAACCTTGCTTTCTTTCGAAAGTCTCTTGTTTTCTCCATCTTTTATTAATATTAAAAACTGTTGTTCTGCTTACGTTAAAATGGTTCGCTAGGGCAGAGATAGTGACCAACCATCTTCTAATTTCGTTACAATTCTTGCTTTTAGTTCTTTGCTAGCATGTGGAGCCATTTTTTGAGGTTGAACAGAATAAATTATCTGACAAATTTCAAGATTTTGTAATGACAGTGACAGTATGTCAATAATAAGTATTTATTCTGCAAAATACACTGCTCAATTTTCTATAAAATACACTTTAAGAGTCGTATCAGTTTTTTTAAGAACCAGCTGTACTTTCCCAAATCTATATTCAGGATCAATATTTAAGTTAAAAACCTTTCCATCATATTTATAATATCCCTAAGGGAAAGCATTTTTTCATTTCATTTTAATTTCCTTTTCGTACGAAACGATATATTAAATCCAATCAAATTTCCAAACAAATTGATAGGGGAACATCTCAATTTAGTTAAAAACCCGCTCGAATATCATGACACATTATTATACATGTCATATCGTTTAGTAAATAATATCGTAGTCGATCCAATCAACTTTTTTATTTACCGACGATGACTTTCTAACCTAACCTACAACTGATACGGAAGAAAATTGGGAAATATCACATTTGACATTATATTCAATCGAAACGTCACATGGTGTATACGAAAAACATCATGGATCAGCTGGGAATGATAACATTCATAATTCAATTCCAATTCAGGAATATTATATCAAGTCACGAGAGGTCAGGACAGAATCATTCTCGTGACTAGCACGCCTCTGGTGGTCGACGTTCGAGCCATCACGAACCGGAGAAATTATGACTGACGATTCATGGATACAACACTAGTTATCTACAAGTGAGATAAAAACAAAACGACACTCCGTTGTCAATCGACTACAGGGAGATCGGCCAATGTTTAAAAATCATAAAGTTCATATTTATAAAAAAGTTGTAAACAGTTATATACAAAAATACCATATAATAATGTCCTCTGACTTTTTGCACATTTATAACATTACTCACAAACTGTTTTATATATTAAGTCCCTTTTTTGCGTTTTGCTTGGGTTGTGATAGTTATTTTCTTTGCACGCTATCATATGGTTTCTCCAAGTCGATAAATATGATAAAATTATCATCATTATCATCTTTAGTTCGACAATCCCCTATAGATTTTGGCCTATTCCTATTAGGTCTATTTTAACCCTTAAGTACACACAGATTTGATTTCACGAATAGTTCGTCTCTATATCCGCTTATACGTACTTCACCCTAAAAGGGATCATCAGAACGGCTATTCACAGACGCTCTGAAGGTGAGTATAAATAAAAATAAAAAATAAAAATAAAAACGTTTATTGCCTTACAAAATATATTTACATGTCAAACTTAAAAAATTTTTGCCTTCTTTCTTCGGCGTACCGCTCTTGCACCGCCAGCGTTTGTTGATTCTTCCTCTCGGCTCCTAGATTTTTCAAGTACCTGTAGGTACTTGTATCGGCAAACCTACTTCCCTGCATGCCTGGTTTTCTAGACCCTGATCAGGTGGTTGATCAGTCTGTGGGTGGATCTAAATATCCTCTGGATCCTGTTCTTCTCGAGGATATCCCTGGTCTTTCGTAGTCTTCATGTGGCCTGGTTGAAGAACCACCTGGTTCTGTTCTCGGCCACTTCCCTTAGTGGCCTGTATCCTAATCTGTTCCTAATCGTCGCGTTTGTAACTCTATCCTCCCATGCTGCTCCGTCGATGATTCGGTAGCATGATGTCTCAGTTGCTTCTAACTTATTCCAGTGTGATTCCGCAATGGAGCTCCACACTGGTATTGCATACAGAATCACCGACCTAACATATGCTTGGTAGAGCTGTATTTTCTTCGCCTTCGAAAGTGGACTGGACCTAAAAATAAAAGGAAGTATTAGTTTTTTAGCTGCATTAGCTTTTACCTTTGTTTTTTGTGTATGCACCCGGAAGTTGAGCCTTCTGTCGAGGTGGACTCCTAGGTATTTGACCGTCTCTGATTCCTGAATTCTGTTGCCTCCTACTGTGATCTGGTTCCGTGGTGGTCTGAAGGTGAGAATAAATATTTCCTGTCTTGAAGAGCAATTCTAACATGGCTTCAGATGGACACAAATAGCGACATCTAATAATAAATCCTTAAACAAATTTTTCGAAACCACCAATTTTTTGGTTTCGAAATATTAGTTTTCAAATCGAATAGTAGAACTTCAAATTATTGAAACACGTAGAAAAAATTTACATTATCTCGACTTCCACTGCAGCTAGAAACCTCTTCTTTCTTAATCTGGGGTAGCTCGTCGAAATATGAACAACTACATAGTTTTCACAAATATAAGCAAAAAAAAACGCAAAGTAAAAATACCAGTACTTTTTCATCTATTTGTCATCTAGTAACCCCCACATATGTCTTAAAAGCTTCAGATATCTGCGAAAAATAATTTAATGTACATTTTACTTATAAAATAAAGCCAATTATAGATTGCAGTGGTATTATTAAAACCTCATTAAAACAATAACACTATTTTCAAATAATATTGCTTTTCCAGAGCTCCAGTACGTATGGATTACTAATGTAATCTGTAATCCACGCGTGTAGTCACGTAAGAAAATAGAGCGCGTGTACTGGATGGTTAAATAGTATTGCCATCTCTAATTCGTGTGTCTCGGATCTTTTCCAATAGGAGGCAAGCCAGTGCATCCGTTCCTCCTCCTTTATTTCAAAAGTTACAAAATTTTCTTCCTGCATTTTAACATTTGCTTTTAATTTAGACCCTGCCATTCTCGTTATTAGGCTAATTTTTCTGGTATACCAAGCCCACGAATTGGTTGGTATAGAACCGGTCTGGTATTTTCTAATTATACCCACCATGCTAACTTGTAGCATTTCGTAAATTTCGTAGCAGTTGTTAACAGAGTTATACCTCAGTTATCACACTGGAGCTGGTCGCCTGTTTTCACCTTGAGACCATTCATAGGGTTCTCATTTCATCTAATAACAAATAAAAGTTTGTGCAATATCTGTAGCAAGATTTTGGCACCTTGCTTGTAGAGCTCAATGCAAATTTGATCAATTCCTGATGATTTATTATTCTTAAGCTTTTTAATGGCTTTCGAAACCTACTCAATGGTGGTCTTTTGTTTGAGTTAAATAAATTCCAATAATTTTTATGTCCTCTTTCTTTTCTTCCATCGGTGCGTGTACACTAAGTCAGCTGTAATTAAAGAATCGTGTCTGCTGTGTTATATATTGCAGTCTCTTCTCTTGATAATCCCTGAACTAGTCTATCTCATCTATTGAATCACCGGTACATCGGCTTTCATTTTGTCTAGTTTTTGTATCAGCAATCTAAGAGCACCTGAAGCGTAAAGGGTTTGTACGTTCCATGTGCAAGTTACCAATCCTTATCCTTTTGTTGTTTGCTAGGTCGTCTTATATTAAACAACTTAGTTTTTCCCTTAACAATAAGTTTTTTTATTGCGAGAAAAGTCGTTAACCTTTTGTCCAACTCCCTAGTCTTCGGAGGATGATTTCATCTACTTCTGTTAGCCTTGATCCTGCTTTTCACTGGGGTTCGCTACCAAAATCTTTAACAGAGTTTCTCAGGTTACCATGTGGAGGTGAGTATTGAAATCCAGTAGGCTAGCAGTATACAGCAGCATATGTTGCGCATCACTGCCTTATTTAACTCTAATAACTGTACTCAGACAGACGATAAGTTTTAGTTTTACATGAACCAAAATATTGTAAATAATAAGGTAATGACCTATTGTAACAATAAAAGCCCAGGAATAACAGAAATATCGGCGGAAATGATAAAAGCAAGAGGACAAAGACTACACAAGGAGATACATAGCCTGATAAAAAGTATATGGGAAACAGAAAGAACGCCAGGAGAATGGGCCAGGGCAAGGATATGTCCTATACATAAAAAAGGTGACAAAATAAAATGTGAAAATTATAATTGACTAACATCATAAGAAAAAAGCTAAATCAATACATGGAAAAGATATTGGGCGAATATCAGGTAGGATTCAGAAGTAAAAGATCGACGACAGACCAAATATTTGCATTAAAAAAATCCAGACTACGTGCTACGAACATAAATAGCAGTATACGTCCTGTTCGTCGACTTTAAACAGGCCTACGATACGGTAAAGCGGCAACAGATGTACGCACTAATGTAAGAAATGGGCCTACCAAGTAAAATCGTCAGGATGGTGAAGACGACTATGGATAACTCCACAAATGAAATAGTATGGACGGGACAAAAATCAAATAATTTTGAAACAAAGGGAGGATTAAGACAAGGAGGCTCACTATCAACGCCTTATTTTAATGTAATACCGGAAGGAATAATCAGAAAAAGTAAAATAAACACACATGAAACGATTTTTAAAAATGGTCATCAATGATTCGCAGATGATCTAACGCTATTAACAACAAGTAAGAAAGAGCTAAAAAAATTAATGAGCAATATAATAAAAGAAGCAAACATTTTTGGTCTTCTCATAAATGAGGAAAAGACAAAATACATAATAATGGGAGAAACAAATAAAAAAAAAACAAGACAATTCCACATTGGAGGTAGAAGGAGAAAATTCATGCGCGTTTGAAAGAGTTATAGAATTTACTTACCTGGGTGTAAAGGTAGATGAAAGGGGACATGGAGAAGTGGAGATAAAAGCAAGAATAGCAAACGCAAACAAAAAGTATGGAGCATTGCGTCCATTAACGAAATCCAAATATGTCTCAAGAAAAACAAAAATAAGAATCTACAAACAGTTATCACACCTACAGCTACATATGCATATGAAACATGGGTGCTTAAAAAATCAGAATTAGATTTTTTTGGAAGGATGGGAGAGGAAAATACGAGCAATATATGGAGGCGTGAAAATAGATGGACAATGGAGAAGAAGAAGTAATAAGGAACTTGAAGAACTATTATAATGAACCAAAAATAACGAAGGCAATAAAAGTACAGAGAATCCGATACTTAGGACACATCGAAAAAATGGGAAAGGCGAGAATGCCAAAAATGATTCTATTACTTAAACCAATACAAAACAGCAGAATAGGAAGACCAAAAAGGAGATGGGAGGACAGCTTATATGAAGACTTAAAAAAAAGTAATATTGTAAACTGGAAAGAAAAAGCTTTGGACAGAAAACAATAGAAGGAAGTGGTGAAGAAATGTATGGATAGACTATAAGGAATATTAAGGGTAGTATTAAGTGTTTTATATAAACAAATGTAATATTGTATATATTATAGTAGTATAGGATATAGCATTATTTATAATATGTAATAGTAATTGTAAGGAAAAATTAAATCTTTCAGCCCTAGGCCTTTAAGGTCTGTTGAGCTTAATAAATAAATAAATGACCTATTGTATTATCTGTTCTGTGAAATCGATGAAAACACTGAAATTAATTTCTGTATGCCGCTTGTAAAATTTCGCTACTACTAATATTTGATCTCCTTTTGCTGAATTTTGATTTATATTCAACTGTTTTTATCTTTTTTTGTTTAATCTACGGTTTACATATTATCTCTCTGTATATTTTTGTAATATTAATAAACTTCAAACGTTTGTTTACATTATGTTGTATAAGAAATAGGTATCAAACAAAATATGAAAGTATTTTATTAATGTGTGTAACATTTTTGGCTTCTAGATTCAACCTGAATAATAAATAACTAATGTATTTAATATTTGTTTAGAATATTTGCTAACAGTGATATTATATTTATTCATCCTTATAAACAAAATTTAAATTAACTATGTATATGTATACTTGTCACAACAAAAGCTTTTTGTATGTAATGAACTGTACAAACGTCTTTTAAGAGGATTTTTACTTTCTAAATTGAAAAAAAGACAATTTTTAAATAATAACCAAAAAAACAACTATTATATTGATGGTCCTAATTTTTTCTAATCATTGTTAAAAAGGTTTTGAGGTATGGAAAAATATTTTTTTTACACTTTTCTAAAGAAAAATATGAAGCCTCGATTTCTAAGTGTGAAGTTCGAAATAATTAGACAATAAAAATACTTTTAATGAAGCATTAATCCCTTCAAATATACCGCTTTCAAAATTATCCAATAAAAATGTAACTTCTTTTTTATAAAAATATGGTAAATTGAATATTTCAAGTGAAAGGACTCTAAAGAGAAAGAAACCTTGTCAACTCGTTGTACTCACTGTCAGTAATAGATAATATAAAAAAATTTATTAGTAACAATTACTTCTACGTGTTTGTTGACGAAACGACTGATTCGTCAGGAAGAGACATCGCTCATTTAATGATTAGTGTTCTAAGCGATCAGATCTTACCAAAATCCCATTTAATTTCATGCAAGCAACTAGAAAAAACCAACAATTACCAACAATTTCATGTTGGTTATTTTTGCGAAGAAATAGATTTAGAACCAAATATTTTTGTGAATTTAAAATATGTTCTTATTACACCGGTTCATGTGAAAAAGTCTCTCGATGAATTTGTTGAAAGGAGCAGATACATTTTCGTCCGAAATATCGTAATGAGTTCAGTTTTACCTTAAATTTTTACCTGAAGAAATAATACTTTCGTCCAAGTCAAATATTTTTACATATACACTTTCGTCCAGGTGTCGAGCTCCGCGGGGATCAATTCCATAATTAAAAAAAAGTTGTCTTACTGTGTTATAAAATTTATTATCTTAGATTAGTGAATTTCATTTACAACTGACAATATAAATAGCAAATAATAATAAACTTACTTAAAAACTAAAATAATGGGAATAAATTTCTATTTTACTTTTCAAAAATTTGTCTGTTACATTTATGAATACTTTGAATTATAATGTAGATCTCATTTTGATATTGATTGATAATCTCTAAAAACACGAATATATTCGGATGGTATGTATTAAAGGATTTATTTAAATGTAAAAGGCAAGATTCATATACATTGGTTGTTCTCGTAGTTTCTGAAGATTTTGCAGCCCAGAGCATCGGTGGAAATGTTAAGTTTTCATCAACATATGTCTCAACTAAATAATCAACAAAAGCATTTAGCTCGACACTCTCGAGCATAATTTCGATCAGATCAAAAACTAAATAATCACCGACTTCTTGGTGATCTAGAACAAGCAGACCAAAGCAATGACCAATTAATTTTTCCACTTCAGTTCTGTTTTTGTAATCATTTGTTAAGCCAAGTTCTTGAATTTTACGCCAGCAAACCTGCAAAATATGGAATCTACATATGATTATTTTAGATTGACCCCAAACTGATTTAACAGCCTTATGAATTGATTTTTCGAAATCAATGACAATATCTTCTGGAAGAAAATTTAAAGTCAGCTCTGAGCATTTGGTCCTTATCAAATTGAAACATGTTTCATATGTAGATAATTTATCTGGCAATAAACAAAATACTAGTGGAATGTAGTGGCCATTGTAGTATCCATGAATTGTAAACATTTGATAATAGAATTTTGGGCAATATTTAAATGTACCATCCATATATATTCTAGAACACATTACATAAATGTCTGAGATTTGTCTTACAAGATATAATAGTCAATTTTGCACTCTTATCATTTACCAATAAAAAGTTTTCATTTCTAGACGTGATGATAGGGTCCTCCAATTTTTCCAATGATTCCAGTACTTTTTATAACGTTTTTGGTAAAACTGGGAGTAATTTTCTTCTTATAAATAGTTCGTTTCACTAATTTTAAATTCATAATAGTTAAATTGGTATTTTCTTCTTCACTTAAAACGCGATGTAAAATTTTCCTGGGTTTGACTTATATGATGGGTTGACTTATATCTTTTGCAGCTTTACGCTTAGCTGCTACTCTTACAAACTATTGTTGAATGCAGTTGGCCTCCAAACTTTCATGAGAATGATTTAAGTTTTGTCTAGAAATTACTACATCATCCCCAATTGTGTAGACGGCAGCGTTACAACCTTTGGTACGACATCTCCAGCCACTTTTTAACTTTTCGACAAAATTGAATTTATAGTTATTATAGTCGAAATTCTCCATAACGTTTCAAGAATAAATGATTTTCATGATACAATTCAAGACTATAGCAATATAAACACTTTGAGAATATTTTCACAAACGAATAAACTCGAAGATTCGTACATATTTATATATTTAATATTAATTGCTTCTTCGAAAAGCATTATAAAAATTTACCTGACCCTTTGGACGAACTTGTATACCTCAATTTTAGGGGCTTGGACGAAAATGTATACCTTCTTTTATGACACTTATTATTTTGGACGAAAGTATAATCGCCGGTTGAAAGTATGCTTCCATTGGATTTATTAGGGTTTACAAGAAACATTGTGACAACATATCTACTACTCAACCCTCGACAACCAAAACCTGATAAGACAAAGTTAGGAACATTATTTTTAAAAATTCCTGGATCTATTTCACAAAATTTGTCGGTTCTGCATTACCCAATTCCCTTAAAACAAAACAGATGCAAAATTTGTAAAACAAACACAACTTTTGGATACGGTATTTGTAAAACTAATGTACTTCTAATTAATTGTTTTAAATCTTTTCATGAAAAAAATATATAGATCCACTCAAAACATTAACATTTTACAATGTTACAATGTTACGTTAACAAGTTTAAATTGACGTTGTTGATTTTTATAACATACTTATGGCCATGTTCCAAGTTGAAGTTTGGCAGCATGGCAGCGAATGGATTAAACGTGGAAAAATATTTGATGTAATTTATTATTTTTAATGATAGGTAATAGCAATATAATAATGCAGTTAAAGTTTAGAAGATGTGTAGTTTTTTAATTAAAACTCGTTTATGACAAGAAACCCATGTGTAACCTATTTAAAAAGAGTTTATTTACTGTTGCAAAATCTATTTAATCCATTTATTCTCATGACAATAATTTCACGGATGTATAATTTAGAAATTGCAAAATTAAATGACACACCTACACGTTAACATTTCCATTTTGTACGACACATAATAGTTGTTCTTCTAAACACCAACTAACAGCACAAAGATGTCGACATTGTCAACGCCCATGAAGTTGAAGACGAAAACGATTACCACCGATGCTAATAGTTCTCAACTGACATATTAATGATAGTAGAACATCGGGGCTGTCAAATTCTGTTTAAGGAATTTTCTAATTGGAATAACTAATGTTTTCGTAGGCAACTAATTGATTTATTCATTTTTCATTGTCTCCAACTATAGAATTTTTCAACTTGATTTCAGAAGTCAAACTTCGCATTCAGCCGTCAAAGAATATAAGTACTTTTAATATAGGAAACATTATAGATGACTATTGAATTATTTGATATAATAAACTGCTAATATGAGTATTTTAAAATTATATTAGTCTTAAACATATATTTAATAAAGATTTTTAATATATTCCTTATTTTTTGTTTTAAAGACAGTTGTTTTTAAACAGAGAGCATAAAATCACAAAAATTGGAGGAGTTTAAGCGAGGCCTATGTCCAGCAGTGGACGTGATAAATGAAGGCTGGATGATAAATATATTCTTATTATGAATTTTTTTCTTTATGTGTATGTACATAAGTTCAAACATAATTTAGGTGCAAAGTCCACTTTAAATCGGGGTCATTTATAGGAGAAAATAAGCTTAGCTGTTCCGCTCCAGGCGATTTTTTGAGGTAGAGTGTAGTCAGTCAATGCGTAGATATAGTCAATCAATAGTAAAATCAATAGTTATGATGTATAATAGAAGAGATATTCATCTATGGGGGCCAAAAAAAATGTTTGAAGCAATTTGAATTGATATGACAATTTATAGTGTTTAGCAGAATATCCACATAAGGATATTTGGGTGTCTACCCTTGAATATTATTTGTACTATCAAAATATCCACATCTGGATATCAATAAATTGTATCTATGTAAAGTGACCAAAAGTATGCCAAATATTAATAAATAAAACATGTACAGATAACGACATTGTTTTGTTGACCGTAGGAATTAAGATTTAATGCAATCCCATCTCTAGGGTATATTTATTATAATGCTCTAAAATAAATTTTTTGGTTATTTTTTAGCCTTAATAGCAATACAAATAAATAAGTAAGTAAATAAGTAATATGCTTTATTGTGACTGAAAATTGTACAAATTTTATGGACAAAGCTTATAACAATAAGACAAGAACGAAGAAAAAAATCAGAATATTTCATAATAAAAATTATGAAAGCAGATTAATGAATTAAGGGTTCAAATATTCCATCTCCTTGTGCTAAACAGTAACCAATTCTGTCATACAGATTTCTCCTAATATTTTGGAGTAGGGCTGGTGTAATGCTTGCAGAGAAATAAAGTATTTTTGCCCTTAATTCGACTAGGTTTGTGGCCCTTTCAAACTGATGCCTATAAATGTTTTCGGAACTGCCGGAATGATCTCACAACAATTCGTACCTACTGTGAAATAAATACAGAGGTACAATATGTCACAGCGATTGCCATTGCGTTAAAAGGTCAATAAAACAATGTCGTGATCTGTATAAAAAGACAGTGAACAATTTAATTATATTTAGAATGAAGCAAAAAAGAAATAAACATTATTTTTATTATTTATGAAAACTTTTAAAATGTTCCGCTGAGCAAAGTCCAGGTTTGTCCGGGCAAGCATTTTTCCACTTTCTTTTGGATAATCGGTCATTGCATGCAACGGTTTTCCTGATGTAGTGGGTTGGTGAACCACGTGTAGATTTCCACAAAGGACTGTACGGTTCAACATCTTGGTCAGCTGCATCAACTGATTCCATATTTTTATTGTAGAATTAAATATGTTTCGGTTTTTTATATTAAAGAACATTTCCTCCTACAATATATTGTTGTCTTTCGCAAAATCCTGCAGTATGTTTACTGGTAAGCAGATAAACATTTTTCTTGTCCTTGTAGCGAACTAGAAGGAGCATATCCTTGCGAACAAAACATGATTGTTGCCTATCTAATGGAACCATTCTTTTGGAACGCCTCTATTCAGTCGAATAGTGCCTGTAAGGAAAGTCTTTTGTGTCAATAAAAACACGCAAAGACAAACTGATGTCAACCAATTATCTATAATCACTTCAAGATTACTGTTCAGTAGGTTTTTGCAAAGATAAACTACTATTTTATTGGAAAAAGAAAGATTTTCTGTTCCCGAAATATGCGATATGTCATATGCACATGTACATATCCTTGCCTGCTAAGCGGTGCATTACTTTTAACAAGTTCTAGTGGTGAAAATCTAAGGAATTTAAGAATTGCCAAAAAGCAATTGTGGCGATAATAGATTTATGAAAAACTGGAGGAGCAGTGCATATATTATATGTACTCCAATAATCTGAAATTATTGGAGGATTGACAAGTGGTCAATCCACTGGGAAAATATAGCACTATCAATACATACATTTCTTCTGTTGTCACTGGTTTATGAGTAAAAACAAAAACTTTCATGGCGATGTATAGATTATCATTAAAATATTTATCAGCTCTTTGATTGGTCCACTCGCATAGTTTTTTAACAATACAGCTACTTACAAATGACTCAAAACAGTTTACAGTTTCCATACAATCTTGAAAGTTAATAGCTGGGTAAAAGTTATAGTCAAAGCGAAATTCGGGTATATCTCTTGGAAGCTTATCACCAAACGGATCCGTAACGGCTGTCCAACCGCTCATTTGTACCCCATCAATGACTTCTTCTTCATCCATTTCATAACTCAAATCACTTTCACTCCCGAGATTCGAATCCATTTTTACTAATATAAAACACTATTACGTACCTGATCGGCAAGAAAAAGAACACGTGCTCTCTCAGCTAACTCTAAACGTACACTAAATAAATATCTTGCCACTGCGTCCCACCAGACTGAACGGCGACCGTGAGCTGTTTACATTATTCTGGGATTTTTTTTTAAAAGGCTAATCATAATATCGCCGTTTGGATATTCATGTCCTACTGAGATCCAAATTAATCTGCAGAGCTTTACACCACTTTTACAGAGTGTATTAATATCCCCCATATGAATAGGCGTATGTGGATATCGTGGTAAAGTTCGCCATACCTAAAAATATCCATACGTGGATACGATGGAGCGGAAGGGGTTAAGCTGCAAAACAGAACTTGTCTAAAAAAATTTAGTTGCAAAGACCGCCAAGTCCGGCCTGATCAATGAAAAAACTTTTGGACTGACACGTGATTTACCCACCCGTTCCCGCGAAGTGGCATGTGGCAGCTTTTAACCATGTTATTTTTTTAGTGTTGTTTTTAATGTTATTCAAAGTAGGTTTACGTAAATTTCTTTTTCTTATGTTGTAATGGATGACGATAATATTGGTATTTCTATAGGAAAAAGGACTCCAGAATGTAGCCGGAAAAGAATCGTATAGCGTGCTAAACACAAAAGAGTAGTCGCTATGATATATAGGTGGAGAAGTTTTTTCAATGGATTTGAAATTCCTGTAGTTGGTTTTATACCATGAATCATAAAAACTTTTATTTGAAAATACTTTATAAAAGGTATATATATTCTAAAAATGCCCTTTAAATCATTGATTAATTTATTGGAAACGAATTATTTTCCGTTATCCACAGCAAATATTTGGGGCACTTCAAATACAGGAAAAACTTGTCTTTCTGTGTAGTTAACTACTGCCTTGGAAGTAGCATTCGGCAAAAGGTGAACAAATATAAACTTAGTGAACCAATTTACTAAAGCCAGCAAAGGTTACCAGTTTATAAGTTTATAAGAGATTACCAGTTCTTGATCTAGTATATGGACCTGGCAAATTATCAGAAAGAAACTGAAATGAAAAATTAATGTCTCTATACCTTTCCATAAGACTAGCATGATGTAGATTTCGTGGCTTACATGACTTACAAACAGTATTTATGTAACGAAAGACTAAAGTTTTTGTATTCGGTCAGTAATGCAGCTGGGAAATTCTGGAAAATATGTTTTGAAAATACCAAGATGTGTAGATGTAAGATCATCGTGGTACATCTTTAAAACATCTTTCCGATGACTAGAGGGAACAAATGTTTTCCATTCTGGAGAACAATCAGAAAATTTCGAACAACGGAAAAGACATGTTAATATAAAACATTATCCTGTAGTATCTGGACGATCTAAAACTGTTTTAGTTAAATCATTATACCAAGCATCAGCTTTAAAATTAGGAAATATAAAATAAAGAAGTTATTAGGTTATTTAGAACCTACCACCTACCAGAAATTGTGTATTAATTTCACCTAGTAAAACTATATTCGATTAATTTTACGATTATTATCTTAGAAGGTATTTTAAAAAAATACAGCATCCAATAAATCAAAGTTGTGCGTACATGATGCGAATCAACAACTTAACACTGCTGTTCTTGTTAAACAGGCAATAACTTCAGCTGAGTCATCCTGTTAAAAACACGTCCATGAAGCTCAATTACTAGACGTCAGACAAAAAACACATATTCCTCGTCAATTAAAACAGCGGTACAGGGGATGTTTAGAGGGGTAGCCGGGGCAGAGGCGGTTCCATACTGAATATGAGAATGGCAGCGATCGAGTAATTGCTCGGTAGTAAAAATTAACGACGGGAAACAGCCTGTATCGTGAGCAATTGAATGTGACCATCGAGTGCACTTAGAATGTGGCTGTGAGCTTTTCTATTTATATAAATTTATACTTTTGGCACTATATAATAATCGTTAACATACAGGGGTTGCTGTAATGTGCCTGATGTTGATGGTGTAATGTATCAACTGGTATATTGAACGTAAAGTTTTACGTTTCGGCATTAAGTACTTGTTTTATTTGTCCAACAAATTTCATTTTAGAATATGTTCACATCCTGTTATTACTATTATTAGTAATATTACTCCTATTTTTAATTAGCATCGCTAAGACAGAATATTTTAAATTTTTGCTTCATTTTGAACTAGATTTTTAGGTTATCAAAGCAATTGGGTTTCAGATACTAGGGATAGAGATTTACCAAGGCGTGGATTTATGGAACTTCTTAACCCAGCGACTGTGTGTTGAAATTTTCTGACAGGAGCTGTGTGTTGGGGTAATTATCACCCCATTTTTTTTTATTTATAAAATTGAGAAAATATTTTATTTTTACATGCAACCTTAAGATTTGAAATCATGGTTATATTGTTATATAATATTTTTCAAAGATAAATCATTTAAAAAATTTCCGTTAAAAATTCAACGATTTAAAAAATATACTAAAATTTAGTTTATATTTAAACCACTACCACAATTTTTGTTACCAAAATTTTTATTAGAGATATAGAATAAAAAAAATACAAATTTTATAAAAAGTAACTAGGAACTTTTGTTTAAATAGCATAATTAACAATTATGTGCACATTTAGAACAAAAATATACACAATGTTCAAGACAAAGAAAAATGTCACTTTTCACACATTTTTTTTGGCACTTTCTGTCCTTTCCACGGGGACACACTCCACATCTGGATGTTGTTCGTTGCTTCTTGTTTGGAGGTCCTTGAGAGTCCTCTCCGCCATCATTTCTTTTTAGTTTGGCTCTTATGTCTGATGGTATTCTTTGATTGTTACCTCTTTTTTCAATATATGGTTTAATTAGTGCCAAACCAAGTTCTTTTAAAAAAAAATCTGCGTTTTAGTTTTTCAGTTGGCTTGTTATGTTGATAAAGAACATAACTATTTATTCCTGCATTATTAAGCAGTGAAAATAAAATTGTTAGAGGCCATCGCTTGCTATTACGAGACACATTATATAACGCAGACATTTCGTCAACCATATCTACGCCACCTTTTGTGTGATTATAAAAGTCTATAATCTCAGGTTTATTTGATTTGTGGTCAAATTCTGTATCATGATGAAATGAAGAAGCTAATAACACTATTTTATTTTTCTTCGGGACAAAGGACACCAAAGAAATGTCTTTTTTAAATCCGAAAATTGCGTGGTTTTCAGTTCTGTTTTTGGAAATGAAAGAGATTGTCGGTATTTCCCTCTTGTTTTTACGAATAGTTCCAACAGATGTTAACCGATGTTCCTTAAGCAAATGTTCCATTAGCGGTATGCTGGTAAACCAGTTGTCGAATGTAATGTTGCGGTTAGTACCACGGATTAGATTTACAAGCCTGTTTACTACATCAAACGGTCTATTACTAAATTGAAAAGGTCCTTCAGGCTGTGAGCCAACATATACCTCTAAATTTAAAAAGTAGAATGTTTTGGCATCCACTAAAGCAAATATTTTAATTCCATATTTGGACGGCTTATTGGGGATATATTGCCGAAAGGAACAACGTCCCCGAAAAGATTCTAATTTTTCATCGATCGTCAAGTATTGACTAGGAATAAAATATTGTTGACAATTGGATACAAATCGATCAAAAACATCTCGTGTAGCTGCCAGTTTATCTACTTTTTTTCGTTCTTCTCTATTTTCGATATTATCGAATCGTAGGCGTTTTAAAAGTAATATAAATCTTTGCAGGGACATTGTTAGCCTGAAAATGTCAATTCCTGTTCCATCTGTAGCCCACAGATCCTCCAGATTTAACCTGTTGGCTTTATAAACGCCTGATAGATATAATAATCCGAAAACTGCACGAATTTCTTCTGCGTCCGTAGACTTGGTGATATATTTATGTTGGTCATTATAATTCTGAGCGACTAAACTGATTTTTTTATTAGTGCAGTCGACAATATCTTCCACAATAATATAATCCATGAATAATTCCCAGCAAGAAATGGGCGACTTGCAATATTTTGCATTATTTCGAACACCGGGAAGTAAAGGTATTAAATTTTCTTGTCCTGTTCTAACCGATTTATTAGGACAGTTCTTTGCCCATTTTGTTTTCCCATCCCGTCCGATAAAAAACTTAGATTGCCTTACTTTATTATCTTCAAACTTATTGTTGTCTTGAGAGGAATCTTCCGACGATGATTGATTTTTCTAATTAGAACTTCCAGGCTGACAATTTTCCACTGATTGAAGTTGGTTTTCTAAAACATCCTCACTGGGACGAAGACTAACCTGCTGACTTTCATTTTCAGATTCGCTTTCTGATCCTAACTCTGATCCCGTTAATTCATCCTGCCAAAGCTTCAAGAGAGCTTCTTGTTCTTTCTCCCAACTACACATATTTCTATATGTCTGAAATTAAACATATCTAATCAATTTTTAATATTCCTACCAATTACATTGTTTCTGTTAAAAAAATAAAGATAAATTGTGCTAGTATAAGAACTTATCTGTTAATAATTAACCGGTGTTGTGGGGTTAAAATTACCCAAAAACTAAATATTACTGCACTTCAACTGTGTGGTGGGGTTAAAATCACCCAAAAGTCCAAAGAATGCGACACCACTCGTTCAAATCTTATTTATATACTGAAATTTATGATGCAATACAAGATCTGTTATATTATGGGAAGGTACACGTGGCGCCAGATGAATCTGGCGATGTTGCCACTATTTTAACAAGCGCTAATGAACGACGTGGGTGATTTTCACCCCACAACACAGTTGCTGAGTTAATATTGCGGTAAAAAGAAATTTATTTTTAAGAAATTATATTGCAAAGAAGGAAGCATATCTGTGTAAGTTTGTTTTCTTTGATGAAGCATGGATCTTTTAAAATGGAACAATATTATGTACTTCATCCCAAAATAAAGATAGTAGAAGTGTGAGAACTACAAAAAAAGATAATAAAAGGTTAGTCATTTGTCAATTCTTTAATTATATATTACTATTATCATCATTAAGTTTATTAAGTTTAGAAAACTTTTCATTTTTTTTTAGCAGCAGATCGCCATGACAGTAGCTAACATCCGAAAGGGATAGGTAGTACAACAAGAAGAGGAAATCAGCATAAATTAAAAGGAAAGTGTTTGCTCTCTAATGCCGCCATTATGCTAACTCTCCCAATATATCAGCCAAATTACAGGGGAAAAAAGTAATTTTCTGAAGACTTTAGACTACATCCACCGCTACATCCATGCTACCCGCCACTATGATATGTAGTTAAGGAGAGGGCACTTTTAAACGTGGGGAAGATTTGAACAATTCAAATTTCCCTCTTATAAGCTCAATATTAGTAAGTTTTATTATACCGTGTTGGCTACATTTATACTACTAGTGTGAAGTTACATGAGCGATTGTTGTGTTTACAAACGTAACAGCAAAAGTAAGGTTTTCAACATTTAAACGCAGCTGTGTGTAATTTTGGTTGTATGGATAATACAAGCTAAATATTAGGAACTTGGTGATGTTGCTGCTAGCCTGGAATTCGCAGAAGTTTTTCCAGATACGTGTTCGATATTTAACCTCGTAATTCCAACCATAAATTTTTAACTTACCTAAATTTAAAATCTGTAGTTGCGGGGCACATTTGAACAACAGGAATGGGGCACTTTTGAACTTTGTTCAAAGGTACCCCATTACTGCAATCTTCATTAAGAAGAATTAAAATTAATGTTAAATTTGGATTTTTAGGAACTGAGATGATACGTACATAATGAAAGAAAACGTGCAGTAGTGCCTCCAACTGAAGATGATATTTAAAATACCATACCAGCAGTCAAGGATGGCATGGAACTTTGCACGGCTGCTGCAACGTATGGAATTAAACATACGACACTATTTTATAGAATAAAAAGGAAACAGGAACGAGAAAAAGCAGAACAAAATGGTGTAGTTTATAATGATCTGTCGAATTATTCAAGTTTGTATTCTACTTGTCACGTTTTTAACAAAACTGAAGAAGACCTATTAGTTAGTTATATATTAAAATCTTCGAAAATAAATTACGGTTTAAAATACACCCAAATCAGAATTTTGGTTTTTGATTATGCAAAAAGACTGAACAAGATGCCAATAAAATTGCTGGTATAGATTGGCTGCAGTGTTTTAAAAACAGGCACCTAAAATTGGCATTGAGAAAACTCGAAAACACCAGCCTTAGTCAAGCTACCAGTTTCGCAAAAGAAAACTTTGGGACATTTTGACAATTATGAACATGCTCATTACTGCCTTCAAGCTCCAAACATTCTAACGCAAAAGAGAACCAAACAGGTTGGGCAGATAGTTTCAGCAGGGGGAGGCACCCAGATTACTATGTGCGAAATAAATGCATTAGGAAATGCTGTGCCTCCGATGTACATATTTCCAAGAGTCTGTTTTCATGATACAATGTTGTATGGAGCTCCCTTGGGAAGCCTGGGTTTGGATAATTCTCCAAGTTCTGGATGGATGACCAAGGATCTGTTTCTCAAGATGCTTAATCACATTAAACGTTATACACAGTGTTATTCTAATTGCCCAGTTTTAATATTGATGGACAATTACGAAACTCATTGTTCTCCTGATAATGTTTGCATGTGAAAATGGTATTGTAATAATTACTTTTTCACCCCACACCTCATATCGCCTTTAACTGCTAGATGTAGCTGTTTATTTATTGTTTAAGCCAAAATTTGCCATTGCTATGAACGAAAGGATGATAATGCATCCTGCTCGAGAAAATACCCATATATGACTTAGCAGCTATTACAAACACTGCATGCACTTCTTTATTTACAATTATAGTTGAAGGTTTTAGAAAATGGGTACTTGGCTCCTATACCGCCTTGTATTTTCGGATGACGATTTTGACTGTGCTTTTGTTACTGACCGGCCACCACCAGGAAATAATGTAAACAACTCAACAGAAGGTGTTCTATCTACATCAATCCCAGTAGAACATGAAACTGAAATTGTTTCATCTACATTAACCCCAATAACACTTGAAATTGTACGACCTCTTCCAAAGGCTGCTCTGAGAAAAAATATTAGAGCACGAAAAAAGGTTAAATCTAGAGTTTCAACAAAAACGCCAGAAAAAACCAAAATTGAAGAATGAACTCTAGCAAAAGACCACAAACAACAGACGTTGCAAGCAAATAAGGTAAAAAGAAACATTTGGAAGACTACTCCTACTACTAAGGAGAATGCGGAGTTATCACAGAGTGAAACTTCGGAATCCGATGAAGACATCGTTTATGCCAGTTTAGATGAATCGGAGAACTTCACAGAAATTGCCAAATATGAACAGAATGACTATATTTTAGTGAAGTTTGCTTCAAAAAAGCTGTTTAATTATTATGTGGGACAGATCACTGAAATATTTTCTGTGGATTTAGAGTTTGAAGTTAAATTTTTAAAAAGAATAATTAAGGTTAATGGGACAAGTCTAACTTTTTACTTTCCAGAAACGGAGGATATTTCAATAGTCCCCATTGAAGATGTAGTTTTAAAATTACATTCTATAAACAGCAGCACAGAGTACTCGCTTTGGAAAGCTACAAAAAGAATTAAAAGGCCAATATTACATTCTCCTCCAATAAAACTGGAAGACAATAGTTGGGCCAGAAATAATCAGCAGAAGGCAGAGAGATTTGCCACTCATCTAGAAAACACATTTAAGTTGCAAGATGACCAAGACGATGACCAGGATTGGCCCGAACCAAAGCAAATAGATGAGAATATCAATCCAACTTCCCCAAAAGAAGTAGCTAAGTTAATTAAAGAACAAATCGACCCAAATAAAGCACCAGGTTATGACCTCATTACCGGAAGACTGCTAAAAAATCTACCAAGAAAAGCTATCGTAAAATTAACAAATTTAATAAATGCTGCCTTTAGACTACAATATGTTCCAGATTTATGGAAGATAGCTGAGGTGATCATGATATCAAAGCCTGGGAAACCCCCCAATGAGGTGACATCATATAGACCAATATCACTCCTACCTGTGATGTCCAAGGTGTTTGAAAAACTCCTCCTGCGAAGAATCCTACCAATAATTGAAGAAAAGAAAATAATTCCAGATCATCAATTTGGATTTAGAAATAAGCATTCGACAATTGACCAGGTGCATAGAATAAGTGCTATAATTGAAAGATCATTAGAGAAAAGACTGTTCTGTTCTGCAACCTTGCTAGATGTGGCACAGGCGTTTGATAAAGTCTGGCATAAGGGTTTGATAGATAAACTTAAATCATTCATGCCTAAACAATATTCAAATATATTACAATCATATCTAGCTAACAGACATTTTAGAGTTAAACAAGAAGATGCATACACTGATCTCAAGGATATTGAAGCAGGTGTTCCACAAGGGAGTATATTGGGTCCAGTCCTATACCTAATATACACGTGTGATATACCTGAACTAGAAGACGACACCATAGCTACCTTCGCAGATGACACTGCTGTCTTAGCGATAAGTGACACCGTCGAAGAAGCTACAGAAAAACTACAAAATTCAATAAATAAAATCCATGAATGGACCAAAAAATGGAAAATTAAGCTAAATGAGAATAAATCAGTCCATATAAATTTTACCAATAAGAGAATTAATAATATTCCAATTAGAATAAATGATGTCCAAGTGCCTATTGCAACATCAGCAAAGTACTTGGGGATCACTCTTGATGCGAAACTTCGCTGGAAAGCTCACGTGAAGAAGAAAAGAGAAGAACTAGGCATCCGCTACAAGAAAATAAATTGGTTGATGGGAAGACATTCTTCTCTATCCATAAATAATAAACTCCTAATCTATACACAAATACTGAGACCAGTATGGACCTATGGCTGCCAACTCTGGGGCTGTGCCAAGCCTAGTAACATCAAAGTAATCCAGATATTCCAGAATAAAGTGCTGAGGAACATCGTAGATGCGCCTTGGTACGTTAGGAACAACGATCTTCACCGGGACCTCAAGATGGAAGACGTCAATCAGATAATCAAGAAATTTGCAGGGAGCCATGAACAACGACTCCATCATCATGTAAACGTCGAGGCTATCCAGCTCCTCGACAATACGAACCTAGAGAGAAGGCTCAAAAGAACAAAGTCTTTTGAACTGGTATATTGAGTGAGTGAAAAGCAGAGCAAAGTGTTGTGCGAGTATGCATGCTAAATTTAATGCTAGTTATTAGAAATAATAGGAAAGATACTAGTGAGTAGACACCTAATTTTAAGATTTCATTAGTAATTTAAGTTAGAAACAAATTGATAATTGGTCTTACTGACCAGATTTTAATGTAAGTACACTTCTGTGTCTTTAGTAAAAAAAAAAATTATAAACAATTTAAATTATAGCACTTGTAGAACGCAATTATTTATTTCTCTTTTAAATTTGATAGATAATTAAAATGCAATAATAATATTTTATTATTAATAAGAAATTATTAAAAATTGTCTTGTTTGATAGTTTCTTGTTTGAATGTCTATATCTTAGGCACTTATGCACTTATTGTGTTTTTTTACGTTTGAATATTTTATTGCGTCTTTTCAATAATAAACTGTATTTTTTGATTTGATTTCAAAGTATTTTTAGGCCATTCAAATGCTCCCCTTCTTAGTTCAAAGCTACCCCTATTAGGGGCACTTTTGAACATTTTGTCTTATGATATGTAAAGTTAATTTTTTGTATGTTCAGGTAATTTCTTGGTAAGTTTGATAGACAATATTACATTATTAGATGTGCTTATGTTGTTTGCGATACCTAAAATAAATAATTTTAGGCAAAGTAATTCAGAATACACTTAAAAAGAAAAAACATTGAAAAGTGCCCTCTCCACCTCTACCTCCCTTTCGATTAATATCAACAAATAACCATTACCACCACATCGTTAAAAAATCCGTAAACTATTCATTAACACATGATGATAGTAGAACATAACGAAGGCTAAGAATATATTAATTATAAGTAATTTTTAATTAAATTTTTAATTCATTTAACAGGAACCGCTGTCGTTAAATCTAAGAAAGGAAAAATATCTCGCATTGAAATTAATTACTATAAAGAGTGATTAAAATCCAAGATAAATATTTTCCTTCTCTTGTAGAATTCTTTGCTGAATCGTTTCCGTTAAACCGGGTAATTATCAACACATTAAGTTTTTTAATGGACAACTAATTTGAACCATTTCATGGTTAGATCAACAATTAATCAATTCTTCTAGTACTTCATGCAGAAAAAAATGTTTTATGTTGTATGATTTATGGTTAAGAGGGAGGTTAAGGTTATACAAGGGGTCCAAATCTCTTGGAAAATAATACGCGTATATATCATATTATATTCATTTTGTTCAAATTTGGGGACCTAATGGTAAGAGTCTCTACTAGATAGCTAGATAATCTCTACAAACTTTGGGTGTAGCGTGTGACACAGTTTTTCTCTGCGATTTTTTTGGTTCTGCGGCGTTTTTCTTCTAATTTTTCCGAAACCTGTGGATTTAACGACATACCTACCAAAAATTGATAGTAACTGCTATTCTTTTTAATTAACACGTTCAGCTCCGTCTCTTTTTTTAAGGTAAAACAGTGGGCCACTGAGATATATTTGTGTAAACTAATTAATTTTTAAGGTACACTTTAAAAAGTCATTTATAATAAATATGGGTACAAAAAAAATTAATTTGGTCACAAAAAAAAACTCACCGCGTGAGTCGCGTTGGTGGCCACAGGGCAGAAAATGTGTCGGTTGAACTTAAAAAAAAATAATAATCTGATTGAGAAAAGATATAATTATGAACCTAGATAACTAACATAAGTAATTATTAAATGGCAACAACATCAAGAAAACAAATTAATTATCTAATTTTCAATTTCTTCATGAAAACGTCTGAAACAATTTTCTAAGCACAATCCCGGATGTTCACGGCACTCCGCACAATGAAACAATGAGTCCTTTCTTTCTTTTTTAGTTTGCCAGCAATATTTACACCGTCGTTGTCGTCGTTTTGTAATACCATTAGCTGTTAGGGCAATAAGATGGCAAATGAAACGTCAAATTTTTCTTGACTTGAGGGATTTTTGGGTTTGATCCCAAAAGACTATCAATCACCGACAATCGAAAGTCATACAATGACATTTTTGTATTAGAATTATTATGGAAATAGTATGCGTTGATTAGCATAGTTTGAAAAATATGTATGCCTATTTTTTTGTACCACCTCATAGTTTTGTGTTCGCAACTATAATAATTTAACATCTGGTCACCTAAGTCAATACCACCTTTATTTTTGTTATATTCAGCGACTAAACGGAGCTTTTCTTTATCAATTACTTTCCTAGATATTGTTGGAACCATTTCATGACCAAATGCAGAAAAGCTCATTAAAATATCTCGCTGATCTTTCCATTTACACACACACATATCCCTTTATTATTGTAAGCACTCACCAGTTCATTTTGTTTTAATTTTTGAGAAACAACTTCGTGTGGATTTTCCGCTCTTCCTGTTCTCAATGTTCCTGTAAGATAAGTTTTAACCGAAAGTAGTTTTTTACACAATGGAACACTATTATAAAAATTATCCATATATAAGGAGTGACCAACATTTAGTTTCGAATCCATCAAATTTATCACTACTTTTTCCGTATGATTACGTCCTCCAACTACAGGGTCACTAGCTCCACTATAAACTAATATGCGTTGAATCATCCCGGTACATTCTGCCAAAGTATACAGTTTGACACCATATTTGTGTTGTTTGCCCTCGAGAAATTGACGAAAACTAAGTCTTCCTCTCCATAAAATCATAGATTCGTCCAGGGCTAATCTTCTTTCTGGATAATAAAGATTCTCCATTTTGTTATTAAAAAAATCGAATAATGGAGATATCTTGGCAAGTCTGGACTGGTTATTGTCACTATTATTGTTAAAATGTAAAGCACGCAAAATTAACATAAAACGATTTCGGCTCATGTATTGTCCAAACACTGGAATACTAAATAAATGATTTTTCTTCCAATAATCATTCATACGATTAATTTTTATGGTTCCCATGTGAAACAATAAACCAAGAAAAATTTTAAATTCTTCTACAGTTATATCCTTCCAAGCTGCAATTCTACTTCTCTCAGATTTACTTAGAGAAAGAATATCAACGGCATATAAATTGGTATTTTGAATAATCAGGTCATAGAATAATTCACATGCCAATAAATTAAAGTAATCAATAGGATTGCTGCCACCCACATTAATTTTCAATCCTGGTAGCTTGAAAATTATAAGAAAAATACAAAAATAAAATTTTTTGATGATAAATATTTAATGAACAAACTTTAGAACCATAGCTACACTGCACTCATGAATGAATATGATATCCTACTGTTTATATAGATATAGATCGGTTTAAAACTTTCTCCTACGTCTTCCTATACCCAGTTGTCACTCCTTTCGATTCATCCATTAGTCTTCTTCTATGTCTCTGTCTTTCGTTTCTCTATTGATGTCTTCTCCCCAACTAAGGCGGGGTCTACCGTGAGCGGTCCACATTAAAACTTGTTTTGTGAGACGTTCTTCAGACATTATCTGTACATGACGGTACCATCTGAGTTGTTGGATACCATCGTCTACTATTGTATGTTTTACTTTCACAATTTCTCTTATTCTGTTGTTCGTTACTCTTTCTAGTCTAGATTATCCAGCTGAACGTCTTTAGAAATCCGTTCCTGTTGCCTCAAGTTTTCTCTTGTATCTTTCCTTTACTTGCCATACTTCACTACTGTAGGTAATTATACTTTTAATGATTGTGTTATATATATTGTGGTTGTTATTATTGATATTGAGATTGACTGATCCCAAAGGATACTATTGAGAAGGGAAATTGCTTTTCTTGCTTGGTTGTTTTTCTCCTCAATTGTGTCGTCTACATTACCTTCTTTTGTGATGATCATACCTAAATATTTGTATGTGTTGCAATGTTTGATAAATTCTCCATCTTCCAATATGAGGTCCTGTTATTTCCCGCCGATACACATGTACTTGGTTTTTCCTCGATTAATTTTTGACTCAATATGTTCATAATCTGACTCATAAAAAAACTTAAGGAGAGAGGAAAAACGCATACACCGAAAAAAGAAACGAGACTCGGAAAATGACATATTAGAATGGCTCGAAAGCCATATGAGTCAAGGAGAAACAAGAAAGTTCTATCATCAAATAAATAGTATTAGAAAAGAATTCAAACCAAGAATCAACTATTGTAATGATAAGGAAGGTAACTTACTTACCAACAAAGAGGATATCCTTTTACGATGGGTAGAGCACTTTCGAGAGTTGCTGGAAGGGGAACCTACTAACAATATAGAGCTGGAATATTGAAATGAGGAACTCGTGGAACCCCCCTCGGTAGATGAAGTGAAAATATCTATAGAAAAACTAAGGAACCATAGGTCCCCAGGTAGCGATGGCATCCCAGCAGAGTTATTTAAGCACGGTGGAGAGCAGCTCACCAAGGTGATGCGAGAAATTGTTTGTAGAATTTGGTCTGAGGAGCAAATGCCTGAAGAATGGAGCTTAGGCTTAATTTGCCCGTTACACAAAAAGGGAAACCAACTGGAATGCAATAATTACCGCGGAATTACTCTCCTAAATACAGCATACAAGATATTGTCAAATATTTTGCACGAGAGATTAAAGCCTTATACTGAAATGTTTCTAGGAGAATATCAGGCGGGATTCAGGCGTGGACGTTCAACCATTAACCAGATCTTTACACTACGACAGATCCTCGAAAAAGCGCAAGATTTTAACATAGATATGTATCATATTTTTATCGATTTTAAAGCGGCATATGACAGTGTCTTAAGACCAAGTCTTTACAATGCTATGAATGAGTTGGGAATTCCAAAAAAACTCATATGTTTGATAAAAGTGACAATGGCGAAGATGCTATCAGCAGTTAAAATTCAAAACGACTCGTCAACCCCATTTCAAATACATAGGGGGTTAAGGCAGGGAGATGCGCTGGCGTGTCAGCTTTTTAATGTCGCCTTAGAAAAAGTTATACGAGACGCTAATTTAGATAGCAGGGGAACAATATTTAATAGATCAGTCCAAATTCTAGCATATGCAGACTACGTGGACATTATAACAAGAACTAGGGCGAGAACTGCGGAAATCCTAACCGAGCTAGTAGCAGCAGCAGAACGAATGGGGTTACAAATAAATCAAAATAAAACCAAATTCATGGCGACTAACACAAACACAAGAGCTGGAAATGTTGACACAAATTTAATCATCAATGACCAAAACTTCGAAGCAGTCAAAGAGTTCATATATCTAAGGACATCGGTTAACCCCAATAATAACACATCTGAGGAAATAAAAAGGCGAATAATAATTGCAAACAGGTGTTATCATGGTCTATCAAAGTACTTAGCTAACAAACGTCTGTCTCAAAAAACTCGTATAAGGCTGTATAGAACACTGATAGTCCCCGTTCTCACATATGGATCAGAGGCATGGACGCTAACGAAAACAGATGAATCCGCTCTATCCATTTTTGAAAGAAAGGTGCTACGCAAGATATTCGGAGCGGTCTGTGAGAACGGAGTATGGAGGCGTAGATATAACTTTGAACTGCAGAATATCTACAAGCATACGTTTGGTGGTAAAGATATTACCACTATAATTAAGCGAAACCGCCTGCAGTGGGCAGGACATGTAGCCCGGGCCCCTGAGTCAAACATGATAAAAAAGATTTTAACAGCGCAACCCGTAGGAATGAGAAGACGGGGTAGACCAAAGCTAAGGTGGATGGACGGGGTAACACAAGATGCCGAGAAGATCGGAGTCGGCAACTGGAAAATGCAAGCGAGGGACAGAATAGAATGGCGTAGAAAGCTTGAGAAGGTCGAGGCCCTCTAAGGGCTGTAGCACCAAGATGATGATGATGATGATGATGTTCATAATCTTGTGCTATCACTAGTTTATCATCTGCAAATGACAAAGTGTATATGTTATTGTTGTTAATCGGCATTCATATATTTCTACATTTGCGCTTCCACAGTTTTAGAGCTTGTTCTTGATAAATTTTAAATAATGGCGGGGAGAGACAGCAGCCCTGCTTAAGGCCTTTATTTATTTGGAATCCACTTGACAGATTATTTCCAATCTTTACCTTGGAGTTAGCATTAGCGTATAGCTCCTTCGTTGCATTTATTAAATTCATGCTTATGTTTGTTTTCTCTAACGCTTCCCATAATTTATAATGGGGTACGCTATCACAAGCCTTTCGTAGATCTACACACAATAAATGTACTTCTTGATTAACGGCTATTTTCTTTTCAATAATCTGGGTAATGTTAAACAAATGGTCAACAGTAGATCTACCTGCCCTAAATCCTGCCTGTTCCTCAGCCTCTAAGTCTTTATATTCGCTTTCTATTATGCTTTTAAACTTTTCCGTATATTCTACTGACCGAGTATGTCCTACTGTTTATAGATACCTTAAAAAATGACTTTGATGATGCAGAACTTGGTTTAACTATTTATTTTATTTTTAAATGTGATCGCTTAAGTAACACTAATAAATGTAATAGATGTGGTGAGGTGCTACTAGTAGTCTACCAGTCATAAAATTGAACCAAAATTGTACTGATTTGTAGCAGGTATTTTTATTGATTGATTTGGAAGGGTTAAGTATTATCCTTGGCTGTGTGTATTTACCACCAAAAAACAATTATCTATGAAAAATTTTGTGATACTTTTGAATATGTTATTTTCCATAATCAATTTTATTTTATTGTTCTAGCAGGCAAAATATAGGACAATCATCGTCCGAGATAGAATGTATAACCGACTGATTGGGTTTGTTTAACTTGTTTTAATTGAATGCAGTTCCCAATATGCAATTAGGCAATTAGGACTTATTGACTGCTGCTCCTTCTAACCCTTTTATAAAATGTGAAAGATACCACCCAGATCTTGATTTAATATACTCTATCTAAAACAACTGGATCTATTTATTTACGATTATGATTATTATGATTTTAAACTGGCACCTTACAGGGACATTTCTGTTTGTCTAGCTAATCTCTCATGGGACACCTTCTTATTTGTGAACAGTCTTATAGCCATTGATAGATTTTATGATCCTTTAATCTCAATAATAACTGTTTTGTACCTAGGCGATGTCTGTTATATATTACATACCCGTTTCAAACAGAGTAATCATAGTAAAGTTAGCCGGTCAACCTATTAATATAAATCTAATCCAAGTTTACGCACCCACATCTGATAAACCGGAAACTGAAGTTTTAGATTTCTATAAAGACATAAAGGAAGCATTAAAGGTCACAAAGAAAAACGATACCCGTCATATCCAATACGTGGTATCAACTCCCACCAAGAAGATTGTATACATGGCGAGCACTAGGAGATTGTCCAGGTCATATGATACGAAATCAAACTGATTACATCTTGATAAACAAAAGATTCCACAACTATATAAAAAGAGTACAACCCCCTAATCGCGAATGTAAGGCTTCGATTGGCAAAGATTTAAATGTCATCAATAAAAAATACTTAACCACTAGAGAATTAATGAGAGATGAAGAGCTTAGATCTACTTACAGTAAGCACATCAACGAGAACTTGAGAAACATACAAGGAAATTGTTATGGAAAAGGTTAATGAGTAAGTTATAGTCTCTAATAGAAAGTAATTGGTTCACTGTTAACCCTTTAGTAGTCGTTAGGATTTTATTAAGACTTATTAAGTATCGAAACGTTTCAAAATAATATAAAATTTCTGACCGTAGTAAATGAAAAAGATGTATACTCAAAAGATTACTAAATAATAGGAAAAAAGCTAATATTTAATAGTCTTGATGTGCTGAAATTACCATTGTTTTAACCCTCTTTGATATAGCTGTTTGCAAAAAAAACGTAGGTATATCCTGTTGACAACCTAATGTAAAGACAAAAGTACTAAATGTGACGAAGAAGATAAAGTAATTATTAAGAACAGCACGCAATTCAAAAGAAACAAACAATTTGACTAATTTACAAAGGCGAGAAAAATAATTCAAAATCTTTTATGATCCTCTGAGGCCGTGTAACTTTTGTATACGTTAAATTTGTTCAAATTTAAAGTTCGATGTATAAAATGCACTATAAATTATGTACCCTCACACAGAAAAAACAATCGGACCGATAAATCTCATCGAAAAATTCTTGCCTTTACGCAATAGTTAGAGCCATAAATTTGTACATCTCCATCTGTAAAGGATCTGTTGTGACACTTCAGTGAACGCTTTATTTTCGATCGTCGAAAAAAAGGAACAGAAATCTTCAGAAGACTTATGACCGCTACCTCTTAAAAATGTGAAATGTTATGAACCAATGCAATGGATAAAACACAAACCGAATCCACTTTAAAAGTATTATTAATCTGTGATCGATGTTTTACGAGCTACAGCGGCGTGTTATACAATATTCGATAGGGTACATGAAATATAAATATAAATAACAAAAAGACTGATATGCTTTTGTACACACTTATATGAAAAATCAAAGAATGGAAAAGAAAATTATTTTTTAAGCGTGTAAAATTTATTTCCTAGCTGAGTCTTTTCGGGTTACAAAGCCATCTTCAGCGCTATGCTACAATAGACCAATGATACAAATAACTAATTTAAAGTTTATTATGTTTCATGTAAATAGTCTTCAGAGAGATCCCATTATGGTGGACCAAAATGACGTAAGTGAAACATTATAAACTTTAAACTATTTATTTACAGTTGAGCCCTTGGTTCTTTACCCGTGCGTCATTAATAACTGGCGAGATAAAGCACATTTTTTCTATCTAGCATTAATGTCTTGCACGTATGAAATTAAAAACAAACCAGCTACCGCCTGTTATATTAACCCCCTCAACCCCTTGGGAAAATACGTCCTAACAGAAATTCAAAAAATTTTATTGGGCAAATGAAGCCCAAGTGGTATGTTATAATCGTAAGACCATGTGCCTAATTCATAGGCAATCCACCATCGTTAAACGTATATTTCTCATTGATTAAACGAAGGCGTGGCTGTTTCCTCTAAAGTGTTTGTGTTATTTCAAACAAAATTACAGCAAAACGTGAGTTAATGTTGATTTATAAATAAACCTGTAACCGTTTCAAAAGTTTAAAAAAATTCATTAAAATTTCAAGTAAATATTTCAAAATAAAATTGCTCACGACATCTATCCGCCGAGTGCATTTAAATTACCTCAAGAACCCTACTGTAGTTCCTAACATCTCCGATAGATAAGAGCGTTAGTTAATTGGTCTCGATTCCCGAACGAACTTCCTTGTCCTCCATCGTTATCTCCTTGAACGTCAACAGTGAAAACGTTATTTTGTTTAAGTGGTCTCTTTAAGAGGTAAGCCAAAAAATTCCTTTTCTCTTATATATTTTTAAATAAATATTTATTTTTAGGCCCTTACTTGGGAGCCCTGAATGTTACTTAAATAGACCCAAGTAAAATTTCGGTAAGCCAACTACCTAGAGGAACCTAACCTAGAGGGTAAAAAGAAATAAATTATATCCCTTCGTCCCTTCTTCATACCCACCAGCTTTTAAATAAACCATGTACCGATTTTATATTTTTTTATTAAACAGTAAAGAATATTTTTGAACTAAATAACAGTGAAGTGATTTATTATTGATCTTTTAATTATAATAGGTAATCTGCCTAATAAACAAATGTATTTTTATGTGAACGAATTTCGAAATTTGGGATAAAGCATAATTTTATTTTCATATAATTCTCATTCATAATCTAATATCATGATATTAAATATTAGTTTTCTTACAATACGATTTTAATTTTAGATTCATATAAACACTTGTCATGGTAATTGAATACTGTAAACACAAATTGTTTTTTTAATATTTTTCTGTAATGACGTATCTTTTTAACGTAGAATCTTTTAATAATGTGTGTGATCATTCCAAAAAATAATAAAAGGATAGGTTTGTTTTAACATCTTCTTTTTAATTTTTTGAACTCGTTCTTTACGAGAATAAATTTAAAGATGATGCCTAGTACATTTGATATGATTGAAAGAACCACGTCCAGTGTCTGACTTAAGCGAATGGCCTTGATAGTTTGTGTACCAAAGTAAATAATTTGGCATAAGGTTACAAACTTCTGTAAAATGACTGAAGTTAATCATATTATGAAACTTATTTTTGAGTTGAGTTGAGTTGAGTTGAATTGAGTATTATTTTCAGCATGAAGCGACGTCAACCGCTGACTCAGGCAGATATAGAAAAGTTTGTCAACCATTTTTATTCTAATTCAGGATTAGATGATGTTGAAATGAATAATAATAATTCTAAAGATCCAAACTATATAGACGGTAAAACTTCTATTGATTGATATCCTTTTGGCAGCGATTCTGAGGAATCAGATTTCTAAATCATTGAATTTGAGGATGAGATTAATAATCAAGAAACATTAGAACGTGAAGGTAAGGAAAACAATGAAGAAATAATAGATACAGTAATTGAAAATAGTAATGAAATGCCAGACAATAATTGTGAAAATGTAGAACAAAGTACCAAAAAAAGGGGAAAGGGAAGAAAAAATATTTCGGTATAATATTCCAAACCATTTTGTACCCATATTTCCAACCATTCCTCTTAAGAATGTTCCTGTAGTTTACAGGGAAATTTTTCATACTTTTAGTTCGTTACCGTAACTTTTCAAGAAGAACTTTCCGACAAGTTTGATGCTCGTTATTGTGGATTGTACCAACGAGAGAATTGATCCCTACAGAAAAGAGAAGACAACATGAAGAGAAACATAATACACAGATCTTGGAAAATTTATGATCGTAATCTTTTATTATGTGTATCAACCGTCATTTTTGCCTTTCTAATTACTGGTCTTCAAGATCTTTTATCGGATACCAATTTATAAAACAAAGAATTTCAAGGAATAGATGTGTGGTGTTTCTAGCTAAATTCTACATGAATTACCCGAAAAAGCCATCAAATAATTTAAAAACCTACTATACTGATGAATTTGTTTCTTGCTTAAAGTATCCTTTTCAGAAATACAAGTGAGATAGCTCTCGTCAAAGTATTGATGAGAGCATGACTAAGTTTAAGGGGGAAGTACATTGAAACAATATATTCTGAACAAATCAATAAAAAGAGAACTAAAGACATGGGTTAGATCCGACTCTTATACAGGTTAGGCATATGAGATAAATATTTACAGTGTAAAAAAAATCCAACAATTTGAAAGTACCTTAGGAGAAAGGATTTGGATTGGATGACAAAGGGAATAAAAATAGATGGAGAATATCTAAATAACTTACGTTTCGCCGATGATATACTTATAATAGCTGAAGATCTAGGTATGGCAAGAGAGATGGTACAGGAACTCGTTGTGGCTACAGAAAGTGTAGGTTTAAATATAAATATCTCGAAAACAAAAATCATGACCAATTTGGTACCCAACCAGAACATCAGTATTGGTGGAAAAGAAATAGAACTCGTAGATAGATATAAATACCTGGGACATGAAATTATGATTGGCAGGGATAACCAGACTCATGAACTGAAGAGAAGAATCGGCCTTGGGTGGGCAGCATTTGGAAAACTGAGAGAAAATTTTAAAAGTGAGCTGCCCACATGCCTAAAGAGAAAGGTATTTGATCAGTGCGTCCTCCCAGTCTTGACGTACGGAGCAGAAACACTTACCTTAACAAAAGCAGCAGCTACCAAACTGAGAGTCACGCAGAGAAGAATGGAGCGGTCCATGTTAGGAATAACTCTGCGAGACAGAATAACCAACGAAGACACCAGGAGAAAAACCGGAGTGACTGACATCATCGAGAATATAGCCAGACTAAAATGGAGATGGGAAGGACACATAGCCAGAATGACAGATGGGCGATGGACAAAGAGGTTATTGGAATGGAGGCCAAGGGAAGACAAGAGAAGCGTCGGTCGACCACCTACAAGATGGACTGACGATTTAAGAAGACTCGATAAAAACTGGATGAGAGCGGCGCAAGATAGACGGGGTTGGAAACATGAGGAAGAGGCCTATGTTCAGCAGTGGACTCTTGAGGCTGGATGATTAGGAGAAAGAGTTGTGCACACACTCTCAAGTACGATCAAGTATGAAGATGATCATATCGTCTTAGCTTTCGACAGATTTTTCACTACAACTGTTGAACTGCTTTACGAAATTAAGTTTCCAGCTATTAGAACTACCGTAAGGATCATAAAAAATATGCCTCTCCTCAATAATAAGTAAGTCAGAGGAGAGTCACAGTTTCTTGGCACCGATGCACAAATAATTCGAACGAATTGACAAGACACTAAGGAAATATTGTTATTGAGTAATTGCCAAACCGATACCTAAACCACTGTAAAACGTAAAGAACTTGATGGTACAAAAGCAGACGTCTCTTGTCCAGAAGCTATAGCTTTTTACAACTGCTGTATGGGTGGAGTTGACTTGGGTAACCAAATGTCTCGTTTGTATGATTTAGATAGAAAATTGCTTAAATGGTAAAAAATCTTTTTTAGACTCACAATGGTAGCGGCTGTCAATAGTTGGATTATCTGCAACCAACTGAATCCGATGATAGATTTATGCCGATGATATTAATATTATGAGTAGAACATCAACAGGAGCACAGGAAATATACGCAGAGGTAAAAAGGCAAACAGCTAGGTTTGGAAATTAACACAGAAAAAATAAAAATAATGATACAGACGAGAAGAAATATAGTCCCACAAAACATTATAAATGAAGATGACATTGAAACGGTCGACATGAAAACCTTTTTCATAATAATATACATATATATTACTGTATTCCCGTATTCTGTCTTTCCTTTTGCTTTCTTGATTACAAGCTACACCTTGTTTTATTTGAGGTATTTCTTGAGGGTTGGAAAACAAATTGCAGCATAATCGCTGTTTATAAAGTTATCTTTCTAATTTGATTAACTACAAAGCTATATTCACAGTGCACCCAAATACTTAAGAATAAAAGAAAAAAAGATTCCAAACGAAAACACACATCATACGACATAATTTGAAGTGGACAATGACCACGACCTTGAATCGCACACGACTGACTAGACGATCCAAAAATCCACGATCGTTTCCACGATTATTTCGGGTTATGAAGAGAACGCAATCTTCCTATTTTACGAATGTACTTGTTTACACAGAGCGTGGTTTACGAAAGCGTGGCTCACGTTCGTGATCCACTATCCATGTAAACGCAGCTTTAGGCTATGGAGTAGGCTATATTTAGATGTTTTCTAAACAAATTTGTACACTCATTAATTTCTTTCCTGTAGTAGGAGATAACTACATGCGGCAATATAAAATTCCCTTTTGTTAATTTCAACAAAATGCACAATCCTTACTATTCTTCTAGAGTCTAACCGTTCCACTAAATGTTAATTATAAAACCCCGAATATTTATTAATAAAAATTATTTAGAAAAATCTTTTATCAAATTTTTATTCATACTTTTAAGGAACTTGCTAGGAAAATCGAGTTTAAATGAACAAAGATCTTATTGAAAAATTATGACATGAAAATTAATGACAATACGTACTTGGATTTTCAGCTTTTATCGTACGTCCATGGTTTCACATAAATCGTTAGCCAGATATACCAATACTCGCAAGCAGAACATTTTCATTTATCTAAGAGATAACTTGGCTTCTGGATATAATTTTACATCTAAAAAGATTAATGGTTCCGATGTCGTCATAAAGTGATATCTCGATAATGGTGGGTCTTTTGATGAAACGGGCACAAATCATTTCAACACTCTTCGACTCTGTGTGTTTTTATTCCGTTTTATTTCGAGCAGAAATCTCATTTTCAGATATGTATACTTCTACTTTGTTGCTGTTTCCTTTCGAGAAAGGTTATACACACTATTATACACAAAGAGGTATAGTGTCAGATGAGTCATACAAAAATGAAGAATGCCATTTGTATTATTGGAATTTTTTAAACTTACCTTTAAATCTTAAATGTTATTATAAGTCCGGAATATAGAATATTTCGTATATTAAGAAAAATTATTAGTTATCAAGCAATTAATTTGGTAATATGAAATACTTCAAGTTGATTTTGGTAAATTAAAACACTATGTTCTATTTAACATGGGTTTTAACAGAATTTTGAAAACTTAACCCTCTAATGCATCAATTTTTGTTCGAGCTGAAAAAAAAGCTTTCAGTGTTTTATTGTAAGATGGAGAAATAATGTAATAAACGCATTCTACGCATCGTTTAGGTCAGTGTCAAATTAAGAATGAGGGCATTTTGAACACTTGATTAGGTAGACAATTTACCAATGTAGTAAACTTTTAGTTTTAGCTTTAAGTAAAGCGCCTACCTAAACATGATGTAAAAATAATAATGGGTGATTGTAATGCTAAAGTGGGAAAAGAACCTCTGTACACTGCAGTAACTGGTAACTACAGTAAACACGAAGTAACAAACGATAATGGTCAAAGACTTATTGCATTTGCCATGGAGAAAAATATGGTGGTGAGAAGCACACAACTAAAACGAAAAGAGATATACAAAAGTACGTGGGTCTCCCCAGATGGAAGGACGGTGAATCAAATAGATCATGTTATGATTAAAAGTAAATATATGAATATCGTTTAGAAGGTAAGAAGTATGAGAGGAGCTGAAATCGACTCGGACCATTACCTCGTTAAAGTCACATGTGGGGGGAGGCTGGAAGAAAAAGAGGAATCAAACAATAAAACGAAGAGAAAGTACAGTATTGAAAAACTTAAGGAAGTAGAAATAAAAAATAAATATAAAGAAGAAATAAATAAAATTCTACAACAATGTGACCAAAATTTACAGACAGATCAAGCCTGGAAACCAATTAAATCTGCCGTAGGAGAAGCTAGCGAGAAAATAGTTAAGTGCTACTCCAAGAGAAGTACAAACAAAGATTGGTTTGACGAAGAGTGTCAGGCGATAGCAAAGGAAAAGAAGAAGATCAGACAACAAATATTAACAGACAATAGAGAGTGTAAAAAACAAGAATATAGAATAATTCGAGGAATATTGAAAGCTCTGTGTCGAAGGAAAAAGACACGACACCACAATGAGTTGAAATTAAAAGAGATAGAAGAGAAGTTTAAAAACAAAGAGGTGAGGTCGTTCTATCAAGAAGTTAAAAAGATGGAAAAAGGTTACCAAAGCCACCGGCAGAAATAATGATGGAATGGTAAAGACATTTTGAAGAATTATTAAATGGTGAGGTGGAGCACGAAGCAGTAGACAACTGGACGGTTGGAGAAGATGCGATAGTTGAAAGCCTACAGAGGAGGAGGTGGTGACAGCAATACAAGAAATGAAAAATAACAGAAGTCCTGGTAAAAATAACATATGCATAGAAATGATCAAGTTTGGTGGAGAACAACTACAAAGAAAAATATACCAGCTGATAGTGCAAGTATGGGAAAAGGAAATAATGCCATCGGAATGGTAAAAAAGGAGACAAACTGAAGTGTGACAACTATAGAAGTATAGCCTCACTAGACACGTTATCCAAAATCTTGGCAAGAATATTCAGAAATAAACTAAATTGCTATACGGAAACAATCCTACCTGAGTATCAGGCCGGCTTTAGAAAGGACAGATCTACTGTAGACCAAATCTTCTCATTAAAGGAGATACAAACGAATTGTTATGAAGGTAAAGTTCCCCTGCATGTTTTGTTTGTGGATTTTAGACAAGCATAATATGATAGAGTCGATAGAGTCAAAATGTATCGAGCAATGGAACATTTGGGTATACCAAAGAAACTGATCCGGCTAGTTAAAATGACACTAAATAACTCTACGTGTGAAATTGCTTGGCAGGGTCACATATCAGATCAATTTACGGTTGCAAAAGGCTTGAGACAGGGAGATCCTTTATCCACTACATTATTCAACTTAGTGTTAGAAGCTGTAATCAGAAAATGCAGCATGAATGTGAAAGAAACGATCATGAAAAATGCACCAGTGCTTGGCATTTGCTGAGGATCTAACGATCCTAGCCAAACCCGAGAAAGAATTAAGAAGAGTTGTGAAGAAAATCATTGAAGAAGCACAGAAATTCGGATTGGAACTAAATGAAGACAAAACCAAATATATGATCATGGAAGGGACAGAAGGGAAAAAAGAAGACTTTAGTGTCAGGTCTATAAGTGGTAAAAGCTATAATTTTAAAAGGGTGGACAAATTTGAATACCTGGGTGTAGTTTCAAGAAGAAGATCAAGAAGAAGATCAAAGAAATATCGAATATACACAAAAGCCACCACAGAACAAGAATACGGAACGACAGAAACGAATACATAGAGTCAGAAGAGGAGATAGCAATGGCGTGGAAAGAATACGCAGAAAGACTTTTTTATGACGAAAGACCAACACAACCAACTCGCAAACTTCCTTCCGAAAACTTATCAGGGCCATCAATAATGCGAAGTGAAATAGAATATGCAGTTAGAACCACAAAGATGCATAAAGCAACAGGTCCAGATGAAATTAATATAGAAGCAATAAAACTACTAGACGAGGAGAATATCGAAATCTTGGTAAAGCTGTTCAATAGAATTTATGATACTGGTTACATTCCGCGAGAATGGCTGCAGTCATCCTTTGTGATGATCCCAAAAACAGCTAATGCTACAAAATGCAATGAACACCGCTTAATCAGTTTAATGAGTCACTTGCTGAAACTCTTCCTTAGGATATTACACTCAAGAATGTATAAGATACTAGAAGAACTTAGCGGGTCAACACAATTCGGTTTTAAGGGAGGACTAGGAACAAGAGAGGCAATTTTATGTTTGAACACTTTAATACAAAACTGTTTAGATCAACGAAAAGATGTCTACCTCACCTTCATCGACTACGAGAAGGCATTTGACAATGTTAAACATGATATCATGATGGAACTACTACATAGGGCCAACATTGACCAGAAGGAGATCAGAATTATTCAGAATCTATACTGGAACCAAATGGCAAAGGTGAGGATTGATCAAGACCAATATACTGATGAATTTGAAATCCGGAAAGGTGTCCGCCAAGGCTGCATACTCTCTCCGATGCTTTGTAATTTATATGTTGAAAATATATTTGCGGAAGCATTAGAAGACACGGAATTAGGCATTAAGGTGAACGGCATACCAATTAGCAACCTACGCTATGCAGACGACACAGTGATTATAACTGATAAATTGGAAGATCAGCAGTTATTACTTGATAGGGTGAATAGCATAGGTAAAAAATATGGCCTCAAAATCAACATTTTGAAAACGAAATATATGGTCATTAGCAGAAACCCTCCAGAAAACCCGATAATATGCATAGGTGACGATCGCATAAAACGCGTGAAAACTTTTAAATACCTTGGCACCACAATCAATGACCAATCGGATCCACAACAAGAGATAAAAACCCGAATACAAATGGCAAGACAAGCTTTTGTGAAATTCAGACCGCTTCTATGTAATCAAAACCTACATTTCGAAATACGCTACAGAATGGTCAATTGCTACATATGGTCCATCTTGCTTTATGGCATGGAAACGTGGACTTTGAAAAAAACATCTATCAACAAACTTGAAGCATTTGAAATGTGGTCATTAAGAAGAATGATGCGCATACCTTGGGTGGATAGAGTTCGAAACGATGACGTCCTTAAGAGAGCCGGCGTGGAAAGAGAACTCTTTAAATTAATTAAAAAACGCAAGATTGGTTACCTTGGGCACATATTGAGAGGAGCAAAATATGAAATACCTCAGTTAATCCTACAAGGGAAGATCGAAGGTAGGAGAGGAGCCGGCCGCAAACAATTATCCTGGTTAAGAAATATTAAAGAATGGACAGGAATACACAATACAGGCGAGCTGTGTCACGCCGCCAAGAACAGAATTCTAGTAATGAGATAGTCGCCTACGCACTTTGGTGTATGGCATGTTAAGAAGAAGAAGAAGGGTGTAGTTTTCGATGAAAATGGAAAAGAGAAATGGGAGCTCGTACTGAACTCAAAATTTGTTTCTAGACAAGGTAAAATCAGAATATATAAAATAGTAATTCGACCCACAGTAACATATGCCGGTCAGACATGGACATTAAATAAGAAGAAAGAGGATACTCTGGAAATATGGGAGAGGAAAATATTGAGACGCATATTCGGAGACAGAAGACAGAAGATGGTTGGGAGAGAAGAACCAAGAATGAATTAATGACTTTATACAAAGACCCTACTGTTAAAAAGTTCGTCAAGTCACAGAGAATTAGATGGTTGGGATATGGGGTATACTAGTAATAACCACAAAACTAATCGGCCTCAAAAGAAGAGGTAGACCCAGAACGAGGTGGATTAGTAAAGTGGAGGAAGACCTTAAACAGGTGAAGGTGAGGGACTGGAAAAGAAAAGCAAAAAAATAGTAAAAATGTTGTATATACATATTTAAGTTAAAGTTTTGTTTAAAATAATTGTAATTAGTAATTATTAGGATTATATTTTAAAAAAAATGCCCTAGGTCTTAACATCCTGTTGTGCGTAAAAATAAATAGTAAACTTTTAATTACTGTGTTTAACTTTGGTTGTACATACTTTGAATCAAACAATTTATCAATATTTTCAAGATGTTAAGAAGATAACGAAAGAATACATAGCACTAATTTTTAAAAAGAAACTAGTATTATTTTTTCCTGAAAATATTTATTTTAGTATTGATTTTTCCAACAAGGTAACATATACATTTACATACCAAATGCAATTTGGCTTTATTTGCGGATTTTAGGAAAAGGACAACCCTTCTATTGGAGAGATTTAAAAGAGGCACACGAGCATGAATTATTACAGCAATGAATGCACTCAAAGGGCCCGAAACTTTCGGAAAATATCAACGATGAATCCCTCGATTATGGAAATTAAAAGTTTCTCCGTGCCATAGGACCGTAGCCGTAACGTAGAACTGGGGCCAGCCTAAGGGCAATCCATGTTGCCTGGAAATGCGGTCTGACTGAGGGAAATTAATTTCCCAGATATACACACAACAGAACACTTTGGGCCTAAAATGTGTTTCTGCTGCCGGTTGATGCTACGCCAGTAGAAATGGTATCGTGTGTTGTTTGCACCATTTCAGTAATGTGGAACAATATTTTATCAACAATTTCTCCATTTTCAAACAAATGCATCTTATATTTACATTTTTTTATTCCTTACCTATGGAGTTTATTTTGATTTTGATCTCTCCACAGTTTAAGTACCTACTATGAATATTTCTAGCTGTATCGTACTAAGGAATATAATGCTCTTGCAAGTGGTGGAGAGTTTTTTTTAATGAAGTATGTAGATGATAAATCTGCTGTATTTAATTCATTAATTATTTTTGCATTATAAGTGCCACGATAATGTTGGTTTAGGAAATATTTGCTTGACAGATATTCTATGCGCAATGAGAGTGGGTTTTCAGATGCTAGAACTAGGGTGGCTTCATTTGGAGTGCTTTTCATCAATCCTTAGAGCTTTAAATTGGATTCTAAGTTTACGTAAATTGGTTATGCTAGCTGACCCATACATCACACAACAGTAATCTATTATAGATCTTATATAGAGTCGATAAAAATTCAATGCAATGTTTTGATCTGCACCCCACGATATCTTACACATCATTTTAAGAAAATTAATACCTTTTTCGCAGCGACCAATTGTATATTTAATATTTTGAGTCCAAAGCAATTTTCTGTCAAGTACGACACCAAGATATCTAAATTCCGAAACAATTGGAATATCATTGCCATGTAAGGTTACAGCGTGATGTTTAATAGGGTGTTTTCTTGAAAAAAATACTACGGCACATTTTTGGTACGAAATATTGAATCCATTTAACCAAGTCCAATTATCCAAGTTGTACATAATATGTTTGAGTTCAGTAGTGCTTTCACTGTACGTTTTCTTATGCGACTAGATGACAATATCATCAGCATATTGTAAGCAAGCAATATTGGGAGACCATAATTTGTGCAAATCGTATGTGTACAAATTAAAAAGAAAGTGGACTTAAAACAGCTCCCTGTGTAATATCTTTTGATGTGATCTTGGGTCCAATAATAATGTGACCTACTCTTATCGATACACTTCTGTCTTTGTATAGATTTGATAGTAAATATGCTATCGATTTTGGAATGCCAAGAAACACAAGTTTAGTAGATTTTTTAATTTTCCTCTTTTCCGGCAAACTGGGGTTAAGCGATCAGAAAAAAACGCATGTTTGAATAAGCTGGACCAAGTGCATGTACCAAAACATTAAACAAAATTTTTTTTTTGGTAAATTTGGCAAAAATTTTCCAAAGGGGGGGTACCCTTGGATTTTTATCAAATTTGGTTAATCGGCTATATTGGGGTCAATTTTGGTCCGGGAGTCAAAAAAGTAGACATTTCTTACATAAAATTGGCCGCTCGTTCTTCTGCCATACACGGAATTTTTCTACATCTAACAGTTCGTGAGAAAAATTTCCCCTTGGATGTCTGTATTTGTTGAAGATTTCGTGAAAATTAAAAGTGTATATTTTGTTTAAAATTTAAATTATTTTGATTAAGGGTGACTTGCTGATTAAAAAAATCTAAACACGTGGCCAGAAATTATGCACCGTTTTGCCGGAAAATCGAAAAAACTGTAGACCATTGGTTTTTTTTATCAAATTTCGTTAATCGGCTATGTTGGCGTCAATTTTGATCCGAGAGTCAAGTGAATGGACATTTCCTACGTAAAATTGGCCGCTCGTTCTTCTGACATACTCAGAATTTTCTTACATCCAATTGTTCGTGAGAAAAATTTCCACTTGGATGTTTGTATTCCCTGAAAATTTCGAGAAAATTAAAAGTGTATATTTTGTTTAAAATTTCAATTATTTCGATTAAGGGTGACTTGCTCATTAAAAAAACCTAAACATAAGGCTAAAAATTATGCACCGTTTTGCCGGAATATCGAAAAAACTGTAGATATTTTAATTCGATTTTTCCTCTTTTCCGGCAAACTGCAGTTAGGGGATCAGAAAAAAACACATGTTTAAAATAAGCTGGACCAAGTGCATGTACCAAAACATTAAACAAAATTTTTTTTTTTGTAAAATTTTGCAAAAATTTTCCAAGGGAGTACCCTTGGATTTTTATCAAATTTTGGTAATTCGGCTATATTGGCGTCAATTTTGGTCTGGGAATTAAACGAATAGACACCTCGTACATAAAATTGGCCGCTCGTTCTTCTGCCATACTCGGAATTTTTCTACATCTAAGAGTTCACGAGAAAAATTTCCCCTTGGATGTCTGTATTTGTTGAAAATTTCGTGCAAATTAAAAGTGTATATTTTGTTTAAAATTTAAATTATTTTGATTAAGGGTGACTTGCTGATTAAAAAAATCTAAACACGTGGCCAGACATTATGCACCGTTTTGCCGGAAAATCGAAAAAACTTTAGACCATAAGTTTTTTATCAAATTTTGTTAATCGGCTATGTTGGCGTCAATTTTGATCCAAGAGTCAAGCGAATGGGCATTTCCTATATAAAATTGGCAGCTCGTTCTTCTACCATACTCAGAATTTTTCTACATCCAACTGTTCGTGAGAAAAATTTCCACTTGGATGTTTGTATTCCCTGAAAATTTCGAGAAAATTAAAAGTGTATATTTTGTTTAAAATTTCAATTATTTCGATTAAGGGTGACTTGCTCATTAAAATAATCTAAACATAAGGCTAAAAATTATGCACCGTTTTGCCGGAAAATCGAAAAAACTGTAGATTTTTTAGTTCGATTTTTCCTCTTTTCCGGCAAACTGGGGTTAGGAGATCAGAAAAAAACACATGTTTGAAATAAGCTGGACCAAGTGCATGTACCAAAACATTAAACTAAATTTTTTTTTGTAAAATTTTGCAAAAATTTTCCAAGGGGGTACCCTTGGATTTTTATCAAATTTGGTTAATCGGCTATATTGGCGTCAATTTTGGTCCGGGAGTCAAAAGAGTAGACATTTCTTACATAAAGTTGGCCGCTCGTTCTTCTGCCATACTCGGAATTTTTCTACATCTAACAGTTCGTGAGAAAAATTTCCCCTTGGATGTCTGTATTTGCTGAAAATTTCGTGAAAATTAAAAGTGTATATTTTGTTTAAAATTTAAATTATTTTAATTAAGGGTAACTTGCTGATTAAAAAAATCTAAACACGTGGCCAGAAATTATTCACCTTTTTGCAGGAAAATCGAAAAAACTGAAACCATTGGTTTTTTATCAAATTTCGTTAATCGGCTATGTTGGCGTCAATTTTGGTCCAAGAGTCAAGCGAATAGGCATTTCCTACATAAAATTGGCCGCTTGTTCTTGTGCCATACTCAGAATTTTCCCACATCCAACTGTTTGTGAGAAAAATTTCCACTTGGATGTTTGTATTCCCAGAAAATTTCGAGAAAATTAAAAGTGTATATTTTGTTTGAAATTTCAATTATTTCGATTAAGGGTGACTTGCTTATTAAAAAAATCTAAACATGCGGCTAAATATTATGCACCGTTTTGCCGGAAAATCGAAAAAACTGTAGATTTTTTAATTCGATTTTTCCTCTTTTCCGGCAAACTGGGGTTAGGGGATCGGAAAAAAACACATGTTTGAAATAAGCTGGACCAAGTGCATGTACCAAAACATTAAACAAATTTTTTTTTTGTAAAATTTTACAAAAATTTTCCAAGGGGGTACCCTTGGATTTTTATCAAATTTGGTTAATCGGCTATATTGGCGTCAATTTTGGTCTGAGAGTCAAACGAATAGACATTTCTTACATAAAATTGGCCGCTCGTTCTTCTGCCATACTCGGAATTTTCCTACATCTAACAGTTTATGAGAAAAATTTCCCCTTGGATGTCTGTATTTGCTGAAAATTTCGTGAAAATTAAAAGTGTATATTTTGTTTAAAATTTAAATTATTTCGATTAAGGGTGACTTGCTGATTAAAAAAATATTAACACGTGGCCAGAAATTATGCACCTTTTTGCCGGAAAATCGAAAAAACTGTAGACCATTGGTTTTTTATCAAATTTCGTTAATCGGCTATGTAGGCGTCAATTTTGGTCCAAGAGTCAAGCGAATAGGCATTTCCTACATAAAATTGGCCGCTTGTTCTTGTGTCATACTCAGAATTTTTCTACATCCAACTGTTCGTGAGAAAAATTTCCACTTGAGAAAATTAAAAGTGTATATTTTGTTTGAAATTTCAATTATTTCGATTAAGGGTGACTTGCTTATTAAAAAAATCTAAACATGCGGCTAAAAATTATGCACCGTTTTGCCGGAAAATCGAAAAAACTGTAGATTTTTTAATTCGATTTTTCCTCTTTTCTGGCAAACTGGGGTTAGGGGATCAGAAAAAAACACATGTTTGAAATAAGCTGGACCAAGTGCATGTACCAAAACATTAAACAAATTTTTTTTTTGTAAAATTTTGCAAAAATTTTCCAAGGGGGTACCCTTGGATTTTTATCAAATTTCGTTAATCGGCTATATTGGCGTCAATTTTGGTCTGGGAGTCAAACGAATAGACATTTCTTACATAAAATTGGCCGCTCGTTCTTCTGCCGTACTCGGAATTTTTCTACATCTAACAGTTCATGAGAAAAATTTCCCCTTGGATGTCTGTATTTGCTGAAAATTTCGTGAAAATTAAAAGTGTATATTTTGTTTGAAATTTCAATTATTTCGATTAAGGGTGACTTGCTTATTAAAAAAATCTAAACATGCGGCTAAAAATTCTGCACCGTTTTACCGGAAAATCGAAAAAACCGTAGATTTTTTAATTCGATTTTTCCTCTTTTCCGGCAAACTGGGGTTAAGGGATCAGAAAAAAACACATGTTTGGAATAAGCTGGACCAAGTGCATGTACCAAAACATTAAACAAAAATTTTTTTTTTGGAAAATTTGGCAAAAATTTTCCAAAGGGGGTACCCTTGGATTTTTATCAAATTTGGTTAATCGGCTTATTGGCGTCAATTTTGGTCCGGGAGTCAAAAGAGTAGACATTTCTTACATAAAGTTGGCCGCTCGTTCGTCTGCCATACTCGGAATTTTTCTACATCTAACAGTTCATGAGAAAAATTTCCCCTTGGATGTCTGTATTTGCTGAAAATTTCGTGAAAATTAAAAGTGTATATTTTGTTTAAAATTTAAATTATTTTAATTAAGGGTGACTTGCTGATTAAAAAAATCTAAACACGTGGCTAGAAATTATGAACTTGAAGCTGAGATACTTAGAACAAATAGAAAATGATATAACAACCTTAAAAATAAGAAACTGGAGAAAAACAGTGATGATGATGATGATGATTGTTTTATTAGTCTGCGTAATTCTTTTATAGACTAATTTAGAACAAGATTTCAGCATTAAGAAGAGATTTTAGCCTTCCTTTTGTATTAATTTAACCTGTATGACCTGAGGTTTGACTGAATTTTCAAAAAGCACCTAATATAATATTTCCTAGATCTTTTTAGAAATAAAAAATTCGAAAAATAAGTTTCTACAAATAACTACCTTTTCAAAGAGCTTTTTTTTATTTTTGGGGATTTTTGTATACACTGAACATCTACGTTGCAAAATGTATATCGAAATTATGAACCAAATAGGGCCACACAAAATGGCGTTTGTTTTTGATGTCAGTGCGAATGTGGGGACATTGGTTAGATGCGGGTAATAGGAACAATAATGAAAGTTATTAAGTCTGACCTCCACGTAAAAACCGGAGGATCTTTCTACCTTTTTTTCATTACAAGATCATTATCTCTAGATAAATACTAATACAATCTCTTTCCCTGGCCAATTATCCATTAGGAACGTTAGTCGACAAATGAAAGGACATTTTCCGGTATCATGAATAGCCCGGAAAGTGTCCGGATATAGTCTACTTACAAGATAAATATACCGCAAATATCTTTAACATTAAAGAAATTGCTCTTCCTGGTAAATCGCATATTTTTGTCTAAATTGGATAAGGAATCGGTCCAATATAGAGTTTTGATATTTATGTACATATATATTGATCTTCAACAAAATGCAGGTACCTATAAAATTAGAAGTAGTAATATGTATTATAAAAGGTGTTTTAAAAAAGGTAACACCGTCTCTAGGATTGGTAAAAAACTAGAGAATAATTAGGGTTGACTTTGTACATAATTTTTGTAGCGGCTCTGCAATTGTGGTTTTCCGTTTTCCGTTTCAAGAAAAAAAATATTACATGTTTTTTATGATTTTTCCGAAACTACTGGCAACATTGTAATGAAATCTTATACGAATATGTTTTGGAAACTGACACATCCTATGAATTTGTCTTTATATCGACTCTCATAGAGGCCGCTAGTTACAAGGTAATTTAGACCAAGTATTATTTAACATAACTTTCTGATGGCAGAATTAGTAATTAAATTTCCAAGTGAACTTAAACATCAAACAATTTTACAATAAAATTGTTTTCTTGGTAAAACTCAATACCTACTGTGTACCGTTTTTGAAATATTTTATTTAAAAATTATAAAGTACTAACCGATGCTGATATAAAGTAATGATTAAGTTCTATTAGGTATATTTCTATTTACTTTAAGTTTGCCTTGATAAACTGATATTTATTGATTTTTATGACTATAATCTAAGAATAATTAGATTTTTGAAACCTTGTGATTTGTAAAATTACGTATTGTTTATCAAAATCTACTCAAATGTTGAATACCACGATATGTTATTAACCTAAAGCGACTGTTAAGAAAACCCTAGTGCAGCTTTTACTCGTTATACAGAAGAAGAAGAAGAAGTTTCCTAGAACTAATATCTAATATTATTACCACAACTTATAAATTAACATTAAGTTAATAGATATTACTGTAATAGACGCAATTCACTTATTTGTTGCTAAAAATTATTTTTGCCCTAATTTTTTAGTATGTACATAAATCGTCAACCTATTACACCACTTACACACGATAAAGTTTTCTTTACAAAGCTTGAAGAACTATCATCTCTTGATCACCTGGCCAATAACTTCATTATCTGATGCCGAAAACGCTCACAATTCATTTAAAAGCTTTGTAGTAAATTCGAACCTGACACAACTCATTACAGAACCTACTAGATTTAGAAATAATAACCAAACCTCTACTTTAGATCTTGATCACCTGGCCAATAACTTCATTATCTGACGACGAAAACGCTCACAATTCATTTAAAAGCTTTGTAGTAAATTCGAACCTGACACAACTCATTACAGAACCTACTAGATTTAGAAATAATAACCAAACCTCTACTTTAGATCTTGATCACCTGGCCAATAACTTCATTATCTGACGACGAAAACGCTCACAATTTATTTAAAAGCTTTGTAGAAAATTCGAACCTGACACAACTCATTACAGAACCTACTAGATTTAGAAATAATAACCAAGCTTCTACTTTAGATCTAGTGCTTATTAATAACGAACAGCTGATTTCATCTCTCGAAGTCAGTTCTCGTATAGGAAAGTCAGATGGATGTAGTTATAACGGCTCATAGTCAGTTCAAGCAAATACTACCCCGCAAAAATAATATTGTAGGCTACTACCGACTGTTCTGAAGTTGACACTGAACTCTCTTAAATCGACTGGCATTTATTTTTTGCAGACTTAAACGACCCCTCATTAATGTGGACTGCATTTCTGGATACAGCTCACAATATATTTTCTACAAATACCACCTTCCATAAGATTTATAAAAACAACCCCTAACCCTGGATAAATCGAACAGCAATTAAACAAATTAATCACAAATGACATCTATGGAGGAAATTTAAACACACCGTGATTCTTAGTAATTTGAAAGCCACCGCAGATTTTCAAATAACTTACAAACATTTCTAAAAACTCTAAGACAAAATTTTGAAGCAAATGTTATTGAAAGTGGTAACAATAAAAAGGTCTACACTTACATACGTTCAGAGAACTGTATTTGGTCCGGTGTACTGCTCTGACAAGAGCTTATGTCCTGGGTCTTTGAGTATTGATCAAAGACGAATGGTCCTTTCCGTTCCCCGTCTGCAATCGTTTTTGGTGCAACTGGACATAAGTATTTATTATTCCCCAGTTTTTAAGTATGGTACATGTACATGCAAAATACTAAGGAAGATATTTGGACCAACCCAATGCAGCGATAGTTCATGGAGAATTAAAATGAACCACGAGCTGGATGAACTAATGCAGAGCGCACATATTGTCAGATTTGTAAAATCACAAAGACTAAACTGGATTGGTCACCTAGAAATAATGCCAGATAATCGAGCTGTAAAAGTAGTCCAGAGATGGAAGCCCCAAGGAAACAGAACAAGAGGAAGGCCCCGTAAAAGATGGATAGACGACGTAGAGAGGGATCTTAAAACCATGAACATCAGGCAGTGGCGAAGAAAAGTATCCGACAGGGCAGAATGGAAGAACATTGTTAAGCAGGCCAAGACTCACAAAGGGTTGTAGCGCCATCAGAAGAAGAAGAAGAAGACATGTTATTTTTATTTTATTGATCATTTTAAATTGTAGCACATTAAAGCATGGAGTGTTTCGTTGGTTAGAGTCGGAAGAGGTGCGAGAGAGATTCGTTAGATATTTCCATTTTCACTTGTACACAAACTAAATTAGAATTAGAGAGAAAGGAAAGGAAACAATACACGATGATAGCTTAATAGCTACTAAAGTGATACCAGAAAAATTTAATAAACAAAACAAAAAAACAAATGATAAACCATCTTTTCCATTCTTTTTTATAGCTTCTAAAAATAGGAGAGAGAACACGAGATATAAATTAGGTTTATCGATACGTTTCAACCCTAGAATTTTTTGTTTTTTTCTAACATCTGTTTGGTTAATTATTATTAACAACAGTATGCCCGTATATTATTTTTTGTTCCATTTTTGAGTTTGATGGAAGCTTTCATTCAGTATTATCCCAATATTTAATTTTAAAATAAACATTCAGTATTGGTATTTCTTTTGGTAAAGCAAACATAGAAAAATCCGATATACATTTTTATTAAATCTCAGTTTTTATTACCTAAGGCAAGTTGAGTTGCGAATTTATTCACTGAGTTTGGAGATGGATAAAATAAATAAGTAGAACAACGGACTTTTTTAGATATTTTCAGTCTGTTCGTCTAGAGATACATCTCTTATAGTGTTTGTATTGTAAATAAATTCATATAACCAGACGATATTTTTTATTACATATTCAGGCTCACTGTAAACGGTTACAGCTAGAAAAAATAACGCTTTGTACTAAAAGCGGGTATCGGTGTTTGTTATTCCTATTGTTTCATAAATTTCTATCTGGACCTTCATTGTTTAATTATTGTACAAATTTGTTTTTAAAAGGAAATAATCCTTTTGGCTGTAACTGTTCTTGTATAGTACCTTATACTGGCAGTAACATATATTGTTTAGTAGAATAAACGTTTTAGTTGGGTAGCAGTTCGTAGATAGAGTGTAGAGTGTTGTTTGCTGTAATTAAATTATTGTGAATAGTAAAATGGCGTCCTTGGGACAATGTGGTTGAAACTATTGAGTAATTATAACAACAAATCTGTAGGTATAGTGTTTGGTTGGCTGCCACAAAGGGAAATAAATCTGAAAAATCTGCTCATATGATTATCATTCATAATTCTTCAATATAATTTAAGGCAACTGTAAAAAAATCAGGATTACACATAGACCAAAACCAAAAGATTTGGTGGTCATATAGACAAGTGTTTGCAGAAAAGTTATTTAAATTTGAAATATGTATACTTATGTCGTCATATATTGACTAAAGCCTAAAATAAGGTGTGATACCTTGGTGTTATCACACTTTAAATATTGTGATACTATTTATAATTCATGTGTTACAGAACGTGCTATTTCTCGTATATAAAAATGCAAAATTCTTGCCTGCGTAATTTTACCACATAATAATTTATGTCCTGCTTTAATGGTATACATTTAAGTTAAAATAAATACAGTATACTCCCTCTATAACGAACACCATTATTACGAGGTTTTGCTTATATTAAGGTACATTAGATGTCCCGTGCCATTTCTGTTGAAATATAACCCTCTATAGCGAGGCAAATTTGGTTATACCCAAAGAAAATAAGATTGAAAAACGTGTTTTTTACGTTTTTGACCCGGCCGTGGCTATAAATAAATACCCTTTATAACTGCTGCCCACAGTAAATTTCTTCGGAAATTTACAATTTATGATTCACAATTGTCATTGTAGGGGATTGACCATTCGCACCTAATAATAAGAAGGTCGTAATAGACAAGATGTGGAAAGGGCTTTAAACGTTGTAAGAAACTTTATCCAAAGACAAAACGCAAATGAAGAAGCATACAACTGTTTCACATCTTTAGAAAATATGATAGATAGAATACTGGACAATTTAAAGCAGTCAAAAATGACAGATTTCTTCCAATTGCAGACGCAATAGTTTATGTTTCTCTGTAAATACGTTTTATACAGATTTACAGAATACAGATTTTTTGTTTTAACGTGTTTTAACGTATAGGTTCTCCCTTGAACTTACTTTCCTTTTTAGACATTGATATAATTAGTAAACGGCATCAAAAAAAAAAAAAAAATGGCAAACATATTATGGAAACACGAGAACTGGAAATAATTACAAACAAATGCAGCCTGAAATACCCATAAAAACATGGTTTCATACTCTATCATGCACTTACTCCCCTTCATAGGTGCAAGTTGGGTCTCGCGGAGTCACTTAATTGCAAGTGTGGAACAGAAGGTAACCTATTACATATTTTCCTTGAATGTTCCCACCAATCAGTAAACATAAACAAATTATATGATAATCTTATTATATTAAAAATTCCACTTCCCGTCTACCTGAACAATTTGATTTTCTCTAGAGATATCAATATATTAAAAACGATTTACGAACATATCAAAAACTGTAAATTTAAATTGTAGCTTTAAAACTAACCCTTACATTTAAGTAAATATTGTATTATATTATAGCAGAAAAAAAATAAAAAAATAAAAAAAAAATCTTATATACTAAAACGCTAAGCCTTTTTCTTGTCCACCACTTTACTCAAAAACCACATTAGATAATTAAAATATTTTTTCGGAATATTATTAGTATTACGTATGAGATTGTCAAGATATACTTTTGGTACAAAAATTCACTTCCGGTTTTGAGATGACCGGAAGTTAAAATTTACTTTAAGTTTTAGACCCCACAATGTATATATGGATCGAAAGGACTCGTCGAGACGAATGTAAACTAGTAAATCTTGACTACGTTATGAGTTTTTCTGGATAATTAATAATAATTAAATTATTAACCCTCAACTGGCGTGGTGAATATTTTGTGCGTAAACGGCGTTCTGACGTCCCGGGGACCGAGTAGGTAACAATTAAAAACATGTATTATTGAAGAAGAAAAGCAAGTTTTTCATTTTTAGTATATTATGTTAAATATAATTAACCATTGTATACAAAAACTTTTCAACACAAAAAATTGTTTTGAAAATTTCTGTTTAAATATATTTTCTGAAAATGTTGCCATGAAAAAAACACGAGCAGACATTACTTGAAATAAATCAATAATAATAAGAAAAAATAATCGAAATTCATACATATACCAAACGGTGAATGAAAAATGAAAAAAAAAAGTAAATAAACTAGGCACAATCTAGGCAAAAATTTTTAGAACACTCTAAACAAATTGGTGTTTTGCAAGAAAAACACAGATATGCAGGTTTCCTCTTCTTTTTTGGTGAACATATGGAGCAAGTTTTTCGATTTTCTCGTGTTAGTTTGTCGGATGAACAAGCATTAGTTTAATCATATGGCACATTAGGATACGACCGATTAACATTCGAAGTTCACGTTGGTAGTCTTATATTATGAAACCGTTCTCTCATATATGGTTCAGTCAACTGTTTAGTAACAATCTTCATGAATTTCATCCTAGTAAGAATGTCTCTATCACGGTGTGATTGATGTATAATAAATTAATTTGTTGTACTCATGTCAAGAATTCGGAAAAATATTGCCATTGTCCAACGATGGGTTCGGCAGTTGAAGAATAAACACTACATTATTGATCCATTAAATCACCGCCACCTTTAGTGTTGTTATAAAATACATTTATTTCATTTTTCTCAGTAAACGGATCTGTTTCTATCACATGATGAGCGAAAGAAAGAAATAAAACTGCCTTGTTTTTCTTCGGCACGTGTGAAAAAATTGTATAATCTTTAGTAAATCCATAAAGTGAAGAACTCACGTTTCTATTACGTGAGGGTAAAAATTCATTAGGAACTTCCCTTTTATTTTTTTTTATTGTTCCCACAAGAATGAGACTGTTAGTTCTAAGAGTTTGTGCTAATTCCATTGATGTATACCAATTATCTGTAGTAACGTTACGGTTACTGCCAAATATTGGTTTGCACAATCTAATAACAGCTTGGGTAGGTATACAAATTTTTTTTTTTGCTTCAGAGAGTCCAATACTATCACTACCCTTACCACAATATAGATATGTGTTATAAATATAACACGTTCTGGCGTCGGCAAGACATTGCATTTTGAATTTATATTTAGCCGGTTTTGATCGCATTTACGCATACATTTTGAAGCGGCAATTGCCACGAAATGCTATTAACATTTCATGAACAGTTGTATTAGACCCTATAGAAAATGAGGTTTGTGAGCTTTGATTAAATTTTTCAAGTAATTCCGTTATTCCAGCACGTATGTCAGTTTTTTAGCCGTTCTTTTCAATCAACTAGATCATCGAATCTCAACCAGTTGATAAGAGCGGAAAATCTTTTTGCAGACAAAGAATGTCTAAAAATATCTCGTCCTGTTCCATCTGTTGCAAACAAGGAGGCTATAATATCCTCATGGTTTGATTTAAACACAGCTGTATAAATTAGTAAACCTAGATAGTAATTCATTTCTTCAACTGTGACATTGCGGAGTTCCGTTTATGAGGGATTTGAATACATAAATCTGACATTTTTAAATTTTTTATCTGTCCACTTAATAAGCTCTTGTGTCATATCTGCTGTAAATATAGATTTCCAGGCAACAATAGGCTCTATTTGCTGCTACTAAAGTGGAAGTTGGTATTTTTATGAGATTATGAGCTGGTGTTCGTACATTTTTGTTAGGTGCAGTTGCCGACCATTTGAATCTATTTCGGCCATAAAAGTATTTTGGTTCTTTTCTGCCTTCAACATTCTCAGTATCAGAAGATGATTCTTTAGAAGTTTGAATTATACCTACTTCAACTGGTTCCTCGTCAGCAGATTCCTCTGACTCGGTTTCGTGGTCACTAAGTATATAATCAGCATCCTCCTGATCAAGTGAATCAAATATTTCCATTACTTTCTTTTTAAAATTAGGATCATCGCATCGGACTCGTTTTGAAACAGGATACTAAACGGAACGGAATCACTACACTCACCGTAAGGTTGACAACAGCCTAACTTAATGGTACTGGGAAGCGCAAATCTAAATGACAAGTAGTGGATGGGGTACTATCTACACACCTAAGCGCAGCAGTCTGTGGGTCGTCACAACGCCTGTTAAGGGTTAATATTGTACTGAAACTAGTTTCTTGTGGCATTTTAAAGTAATTACTATTAATTGAAACGTCAATTAACGTACTTTAACCTTAAATTGTGGCTTATTCCCATTTAAATAGTAATTAAATTATTAAGCTCATTTTTCAAATTAGCTTAAATATGAATCAAATTATTCAGCAAACATTACAACACTATTTGTACTTTTTAACTACTCCTGTACTTCAAAAATAACAATGTTATACAATTGTTTTGCAGTAAATGCAAAAGTATGCAGAAGTGTTTATTTTTTGGCCCATATTTTCCAATTTTTGTGTGTTAAAACTTAAGTATCTGTCTTTGCATTAAAAAAAAACATCGGTTACGATCTTTACATTAGTGTATCACCCTGTATAATAAACTTTTTGTAAGTTGTTAACAACTAAAATTAAAAATCGTTTCCTTATATTAAATATTTATATTTTAAAAAATATTGCATTTATTCCATAGTTTACGGAAGAATGTATAAATAATTTCGTTGCGGAGGATTATATTTATACTATCTGCAAAGAGGGATATTTATCGATAAGAAATAAGCACGAGGGGAGAACCACATATATTATAATTGACACCCGGTAGGCCGCACATAACACACAAAATAAAATGAAATACGGCTGTCACTCGCCGAGAACAGAAATAGTCTTGACTTCCTGGCCGGCGTCCATTTGGAGTTTCCGAAATTTTGCACCCCTCCTGACGCTTCCACGCCTATAACTCACGCGCGTGTGGATGGAAACCAGCCATCCGAAAAGTACCGCTACCCCCGGCCTAGCCTACCCTGTATTCAATCAATCGAAATGCTAACTACACGAGATTGATTTACGTCCCTCGGATTGAGTTCTGTTTGATTATGGTCATTAAATGACGGGGTGTAAATGGGTGTGCAACGCTCTAGTGTTCTCTTGACACTGCAGCTACGGATTCGCGATCATCTGAATAATTTAGAAGAATATCCTCTTTGTTTTCTAATTTCTTTAGGGGGTTTAGTAGTAAATATCACCAGAGCACGTGCTGTCAATGCGAGGATAATATAATTTGGAGAGACAAACAATCCAGAGACAATTTGAGAAATGCTCGATGAAGTAGCAAACAAATATAAGTGAAACTACGGATTGGCGATTAAACACATGAAACAAGATTAATTTCAGATTAACAAACAGAGAAGGAACTTCAATTTGTGTAACATCAATTAAGATAATATTTTTAGTTTAGGTATATATATGTTACGGGCAAACCCCGAAATTAAAACTTAAAATATTAAAAGTAGTTTTTCTCGAATACTTTGAGTATTATCGAAATTAGCTGGATTAAAGGCAAAGGAGTTTGATAATAAATGCAAACACAACTTTTCGAGTATGCAGCGGAAGACAGGACAAAGAACTCTTTTTATTTGACCAAGCTTTTGCAAATGTTTATTTACATCATCAGAATAATTGAGGTTAGTTGTCAAAGATAGTGTTGTCAAGTAGGTCAAAATTTTTTGTTTTAAAACGTTTTTTACATATTGAAATATGACTACATTTTCTATGATGATTTTACAATATAATTTTACTTGAATGTATCTCTGTAAAAGTTTTTTAAATATGTGTTTTGTGAAAATAATAAATTTTTATAAAACTCAACAAGAAGGCGTTAGTAATACACTTAGTGGACACCAGGTATTCCGAAGACTCTTATAGGTGTCATAATAATGTTCAGTGACGTCAAAAACTCACCGAGGAAAGAGTAAAAAATTATATGACGAAGTTTCAGAAAACTACACCATTACCCTTTGTAAAGTACCCTTACCAGTATCATAGGCATGTTTAGCCAGGTCGAAAACCGCCATGTAACGCGTTTTGGTTAAATATATAACGAATTTTCACAAAACTCCCAAGAAAGGCGTTTAATACCTTGAGATACTTCAGGTTTTTGCCGATATCATATTTTTGTGCAGCGACCTCAAAACCTCTATAGTAAAAAGTTTGGAATTATTTTTATTAATATTCATCGGCTAAATACTTAAAAATGGCCCTGAGTCGGACCTCCCTGCCCCCGTAAGTCTGATGTGGCCGGGGCCAGCTAAATCCCACCCCTCTTACACTAGGCATCGGATTAAGATTGTTAGTTAGAACATAACTTCTCTCTGATGTCTTTCTTTTGTCCGATTTTTAGTCGCTCGTCATCACACTTCAGCGTTCATCTCTCATAGTCATACGACCGCCACGTCCGCCTCTGACTAACCAGGTTTTCTTCTTTGCCATCCTTCTACGCATATATACATATCCTCCGACAGACGTTATTTAAGCCTCATCGTGGCCCTGCTTCCAATAGACAGCACGTTTCTCAAATAGTTGCGGATTTTGTTTCACCAGCGTTTATTCATTATCATCCAACTCTCTAACTAACTGGAACACTCTCTCTAGGTCATTATTTTCTCTTACTTATATGACACACTCTAAAAAGTTTTGTGACACAGTGTCCGAAGCCCCACAATACAGACAATTGGACAATTTGACCTTTTTGAACCTGCGCAAGTAGCTACGGAAGCTCCCGTATCCTGTGAGTAATGGCATCATATAGCAGTCCAGCCAGCTCCGCAGATTCGGTATCAGTGACGTCTTAAACTATGTCAGTTTCCCCGTTTCACCCCACTTATCCTGCAACATCCCAATTGATGTGGCCCTCTCCTCGTTTCTGACGTTCTCTGTTGCGAAACACAGTCAAAAGCTTTAGATAAGACACAAAATGACCTTGGTCCAAGCCATCAACTATATCTCTCATAATTTTCTGTATAGCTAGTGTAGTGCTACACTTTTTTCTAAAGCCATATTGATTACAGTGAAGTATTTTGTGTTTTCTAGATACTCTATCAAACGAACATTTAGAATACTCTCAAAAATTTTGCCGAAAATTGGAATGATTGAGATGGGACGAAATTTCCAATTTCATCTAAAGCTCCCTTTTGAACTCTGGTAGCCCTTTTGTTCCTTTCAATACATCTGGGAAAATACCTTCAGTAAGACAATTATTATCAAGTATAATTAATTTGCCAATAATTGGTTCCACAATTATTTTTTTGTTTAAGAAATAAAAATCCGTGCAGTGTGAATTTTTCAATATATGCAAAACATTCTTGATTTAAGTGTCACTGACAGGTAATTAAAATAAAGAGTCGCAAGGAGAGTGTACATATTTCAGAAAATCTATGGCTACAGTTTCATTTATAGAATTAAAAGAACTTCTAATGTTTAGCTACTGAAGTAAAGTAATTATTGAAATCCTTTGATGTAATCGCGCTTGGACTATTTTGAAATTTATTTCTGTGATAATTTATAACTTTCCAACTGTCACGAGATATATTTTCTGAATTGGAAAAGAAATTCTCATAAGCCAGTTTTTTCTTTAAAGATATTGTTGATTTATAGTGCTTTTTAAACTTTTTATACTCACTATATTCCTTTGTAACATCAGCAATTATCTTTACTGTGGAAAGATTCCATTACAGTACATTTCAGTTATGTTCTTCTTGTGTATTTTATGTATATATATATATATTTATCGTGTCGTATAGGGTACTACTTGCATATTTTTTTTGTATGTATGTATTTATGAGGTATTAAATATTTTACGTATATAATTAATTTGTTGTTTTTTGTTAATTCTCTTATTTAACTCATTTAAATTAACGAGTAAAGATTTTTGAAATGAAACGCGTACGGTCCTGATTTTTTAGTCTATTGCCAAACTACCACACACCTACCATTATGCCGAAATAAGCGGCATCGCTGAGCGCCGTAAGACCAATACTGCATTCTAACTGTGGCTTCTAATATAGTATTGTTGTTTTTACTTCACATATTGTATAAAGGCAAGCGGAATAATTTCACAAACTCATGTTCTCTAAGTAGAAAAGAGACGTAATATAAAAACTGTTCGTGAATAATGTCATACATGTACAAGGAGCCAACGAAAAGTACACTTATCCATATTCAATAACTTTTATTTTTCCCAATATTATTTAATACGCTTTCCATTACATGATAGATCAAACAGGATTTTTTCTGAGTTGTAGTTAATTAAAATAAAAACTCTTCTAACAGATAACTTTTCAAAGACCAAAGATTAACAGTATTTTTTTTAACTTGTTTCTTTATTTTAATTATCTTTTTACGACTAAAGCAGAATTGAGCGTGTTCTATTTTTAGTTTAATATTTTGCTTTTCAGTAAATTATAAAATGCACTTAGCTTTTATCTCAATTTATTAAAAAATATTAATTTTTTCTTTAACCATCTTGACTCACGCAAAAATCTGTATCTTTATGGTCTCATAAATTATTTTTAGACAAGCTGTATCAGTTAACAAGGATCAACGTAGACAAGATTTCATTATAATGTTTAAGCACAAAGAACGAGTGGAGTAAATTGAGGCTTCACTTCGTCTTTGTATAGGTAAGTCCTTATTTTGTCTGTACAATTATGTTAAACTAGTTCGATAATACAGGGTCAAGATAAGCGACAATCTAAATAAACTACTAGTATACTAGAATGTTCAGAGGCCGTTCACGGAAGGTCTGGAGATTAATTTCTGTATGAACACGCACACAATTAATTTCGGAAGGAATTTCTTAGTAAACTTGTATAGGCTCGATCGTGATAGAATATGACACATCTGCACATTTTCCATGTGGATTAAAATTACCCCAAAAATTTAAAATAAATCCCAAAGGATATTGGACATCGACATAAACCGACAAATAACTTGGGGAAAGTACGGTATTATCTTTATGAAATTTGAAATCTACTCGAATATATTGATATTGCAATTTTTTTAATTTGGTCCTTTGTCTGGAAATATTTTTAATAACCAAATTAAATATATCAAATATTGGTAAAAGTTTATTATTTTTTAAAAAGAGCATTGAATATATTGTTGTGATCTGCTTGATGTCTTATTATTGATTAAGACTAAATTAATTAATCCAATTATTTAATTAATTAGTTCACTAATTTATGCAGAGTCATACAATTCAATTACTATTAAAAATTCTCAGGGTGCCTTTTTAATTTTACTTTAATCAGTTTACTTTATATATCTCTTCTAGTGGGTTCAGTATCTCCTAGTTGCTCCTAATCGGGATAAAACAGGAAACGGAACTAACATTAAAACAACATAAATATGCACACAAATTATTATTTATTTCAATAAGCAATACGGTGAATGTTAATAAATAACTTTTTGTGGGCAATTATCTTTCCCAACAAACGCCTATACTCTAAATTTAATTTTAATTAACAAACTATCTATTGATCTGCTTTATAATAATATCTACTAAAAAAATTTACCATATAAAAATTATAATTTATTCACAAAAAATAACTCTTTAAAACGCTTTATCTTTAGAATGTCTTAAAGTTTTCTTTCATTCAAATTATTTGACTGACCTTTAATTTTTTACACCAATGATGTCTCCTCTCGATCAAACCACAGTTCCTTCCTTGATTGATTATGTCCGGCTACCATCAAATCTTTCCCGTTCTCAGCATCGCTCCAAAACCGCATACCAGCAAACTACTCCTCCGAAAACACAAGCCCAAGCCTCTTTTTGACCGGTACTCTTTATTCACAAATTCTCCTTTCTTTCTCAATTAGATCTCGTGGACTATGCAGACTCAAAAGAGGTATTAATCTTCTCGTTTTTGATCTGCTCTCAGCTTCCACCTTTTTCACTAACAAAACAAAAAACACTCGTACTCCGATTAACTCCACGAAAACACGTCTCCTCTTCTGGTCTGTCGGTAACATAATACACTTTTCCATCTCCCCAGACAACCTTCTCAAACTCTCTCATCTCCCATCATTCCTTTTTAACCAATCATAAGCATTCATCTTTCCCACTAATTTTCGATTCAGAAAATTTCCAACATAATATTTAAAACAAATAAACTAATTTCACTCAAATTACTTTTCAGAAACCATTAACAATTTTGCCTTTTTCAACCGAAATAAGCTTCCAAATTCTTGTTATCTCATATCTAAATCTAATTCTTATTTACTTTCGAAAAATGTCCACCGCACAATACAATTACAAAGTTTATTCCTTAAATATATAATTACACGAATTCCATTGTCCTTTCACTATTCACTTAGTCCTTCAAGGAAAAACTAGTCCGTCACGGAAACAATGTCTTTTCTTATCCTAACGATTACAAATAAGTACAGGGTTGTATTTTAACTTATATGCCCGCGGTATATTAAAATAATAAAAAAAAACTACTTATTCTATTTCTGATCGATAAACTGATCCATAACAATATATATGAAGAACTCATGGCTAAAAGAATGAGGGTCAAAAAAAAAACACAAGTTTAGAGAAATTAGATCTTTAAGTTTTTAAACTAGATATAAAAATAATTAACAAAAAGGCACTTCCTTTTGGTTACTAATTCATGCAGTAACTTTTAGATTATATTTTTGGGTTATCAATTTAAAATTTACTATAAATATAAATTTTTATTTATCTTTTATATATTTATCTTTATCTTTTGATGTCATGAAATCTCGGGCTAAATGGATGAGGGTCCACTAACGTGTCTTAAAATGAAACTAAAAATACAGATAATGTAAAGTATAATATATAGTATAAGTATAATAATAAAGTAGTAGTATCATACAGATCTGCTCCTGTTAATTACACCAAGCTACAAACAGTAAAAGATTGTTAGTAATGGATACAAGGCAAAGCTTTAAACATGTGGCAGTGCAATAAAAATTTCTTGAGACTTAACAGAGCAAATTTTTTTCAAATGCTGAATATCATCGTATTTTGCTTTATTTAAAGGTAAAATTCCGCAATATGCTAGCTCTGGCAGGTGAACACAGCCTTCTGGTAGTGCAATTTGTCTCCTCTTAGGCTTAGTAACAATACTTTTTTCAATTAGGCCATTAAAAGTATGACGATGTGACATCATTCGAGTGTGATGGGAAACGATGCTTAGTTGCCGTAAAGGTCGTGTTTTGAAAGGACAACTATTTGTATACAAAGGTGAGCGAAACTGTAATTGTAACTGAAACTGTAATTAAGGTGATCTAAATATTTTCTGGTTCTCGCAAGAAATCTAAATAGAGTTTCAACCACAGATTTTTAATTGATTAAGCCCATTTTCCTGTCACACTAGAGGAAAGTGGCCTCTGATTCGAAAAAACATTGTTATTTTATTAAGTCTCTAAGTATAGTGTACAACGTACTGAACCATATGAAAACGGCGTAATTTTTGTTCTGACCTGCGCAGGTATCGCAGAAAATTTTAAGCTCTTTTACTTGCAAGTCAAGGTGATAAAATATAATCCTAAAGCAAGGAACAAACCTCATCTCCTCCTTTGTTGCCATAAATTTCTGCACAGGTATACAAAAAAGATTCGGAGTCTAAAAGTTTATGTATGTTGAACATGTAAAATAATAATTGCCTGCGATAATAAACATTGTTAATAATAATGTTTGGGGTAGGCTTCTTTTGGAAATTCATTGCAGTAGCTTATTTTATTTGTTTTGTCCTTTTGTGCTTCAAGCCTAGCCTGTTTCTTAATTTTGTAAGAGAAGCAGCTTTCCTTAATTGTAATTCCTTTTTTTGCAAAAGAGGTTTTAGTTCACAGTTTAGTTTTGCAAGTTCATTGTGATTATCGACTGTAGCAGGTAGGGTTAACTAAGTTTGTGTTGCGTCAATATTTACTGTAAGTTCATCACAGCTGCTACAAGTGTCATACCTAGAATAGCCAAAAGACAATTTAAAATTATAATTAATGAACATTTGCCTGTACTTTTCAGAGATACTGTATTGTTTGGGTAAGCTATTTTGTATCAAGAAAACATTTTACTTACATTAAGCTCTTCAGGTAAGTACTGTTTTTTGGATTTTGCTTACCCGTAGTGTGAGTTTCTAGTTTTGAAGGATTTAATATCATCTGGAACAGAGGCAATAATATGGAATTTTATTAGGCTTCAAATAATGCTTTTATTCGTATAATGGTGTTACTCCTGTTGTTTGTAAACTTTTTTGTAAATTTTCTCTTCGTTTGGCCGTGATGCCGTAAAGGGACAGAAATGCTTTATAACATACAGGTATTTCTACTACCTGCTTATATCTTACTACTCTGACCTTGTAAGTATACGAAAATGTGTGAAAATCTGCTTCAGCTTTGAGCTTTTTAGGCCTATGGCGCATGATAGGACAGAATACTATTAGCTCACAAAGATACATTGATTATTTGTCATGTGATGAGAGCAGGTTAAACTTAGAAATAATATCTTGTCTTTCACTTAAACCTATGTTTTTAAAGCACTTAAATCTTAAACACTTACAGTCTGGTCCTAACTCATGGCTACATAACCTCAATTTTTTTATTACTTTATGCTTGCTACCAAAACCTTTCTTTTTCCTTGAAGAGTTTTTAATTGCTGCAGAATATTCGTTGTCAGACATTTTAAACAGCACAGTACTTAATAATAAAATAACACCAATTTAGACCAGAATAACCGAAAGCTGTAAATAAACACAGGTATGTACGTTTACAAAACATCTGGGTAACAAACAGCACTAATAGCAGAGACCTCTGTGGTCAGCAATCTGAACTAGATGGACTGTCATCCTTTTAGCCTGCATATGTGCACCTTCATTCTTTTAGCTCAGAAGACGTATTTTTCAAAGCTGAATGGCTTGTAGACCTTCATCTTTTTTGCTTAATTAGATACCATACAATATTTCACATGAGATAGTACAAGAAATTAGTATTATCTCCATATTGAAATAATTGGACCCTTATTCTTATAGCTTTGAGCTCTTCATACACCACTGATCACTAACTACTACACTTTTGATATTGGAAACAAGTAACTGTATGCTGTCAACTCTTTGGTTGAAGGAACTGAGGGCTATGGTTCCGGAGTTTTTAAAATCAATTTTGTGACCTCTATGAAGATGGTGTTGACCTAGAGCTGAAATTAAATCAAAATTGCGAACAGAAATGGAATGTTTATATATCCAATTTTGGATTCTACGATTTGTTTGGCCTATATAAGATAGGGGGTAGTCTGCACAAGAAATTTCATAAACTCCGTGTTGTTTATATGGAATGTTGTATTTCATTGATCTTACAAGAGATGGCAGTATTTTTTGGGTGGTAAATATTGTCTTTATTTCTTGATTTAAAGATTTTGTCGATTTTGTCAGTGACTCCTTTGATTTAAAGAAGGAAAGCTTTTGTAAAATGAAGGGCTACTAGTAGCTCAGCGGGTCTACTTACTCCGAGACAAAGGTATTTATGACTGAATTAATTTCTGAAGATAAAATGATCAAGGTTGACATACAAGTAACGATTGGTATGGGTGAGTTTTCGATAAACAAAGTGATGAAAACTTAGGGATAGATTTTTCATTCTGGTAACGTCGGGAAACGGTAGCGATGAATCAGTTTTTATTTCTATTGTGAACTGTATACTATAATTTAGACCATTAAGATAGATTTGAAAAACAATAAAGCATCCTTTACATTTTAGAGTAAGAAGTCTGTATGTATACTCGCAATAGTAGCGATATTCTGATATGAGATGAGGCAATGGCGACAGAGACAATCAAGTGGTTGATGACAACCAACAGTAGACGTTCTAAATTGGGCGACAGGAGCTTGTTAGGAGATAAGGAGAAAGGATAGATCTTATGTTGCTTATTTTAAGTTGGTTGAGGCCTTGGTGCGGTTGAGATTGTTGCGGATATTATGGGCTTAGGTGACAATTTAATTTTGGATTTCCGATTTAATTGTAATATATTCTATGGAAGATTTGTGGTTAAATTTGGGTCTATGATTGCTAAATTTAAGTCTTAATAAATAAATTGGTAACGCTTTTTCGATTTTGGGTATGTCTCGAGGACCTTGATCGGGGCGTTTGTAGTACCGCTCTAGTGGAGGTATTTTAAACTGGATAAAATTTTAGAACACGTTGTTGATGTATAAATAAAGCCAATTTTACAGGGAATAAGGTTAGTTTTTATATTTGGCGAAAATCCAATACCTTAATTCCATTTTTTTCGTTTTGTTTCATGAGATAATCGTGTTTTTTTTGTTAATACCGCGAGTTCTTTCCATCCGAATCACTTACGACTTGAGCTCATCATAAAGATCTTAATAAATGCTTTTAAAAACATTCTGAGCATTTTTTATTGAAAAAACCTCTGCTTTTTACATTATTTGATGATAAAAGTTGCGATTGCAGATTAATTTAAATAAACCCTCACGTTCATCAGGTTGAAACTCGGGTTGTATAGTCGGGATAAAAATAAAAAAAATTAGATTTATTATTTTGAAAGATTTTTTTTATTCATATTATTTTTTGGTTAAAATGTATTAACTGCCAGTTATTTTTGAACAAAACACAGACATGCATTATTTAGACAGGGAATCCACAATCTTAAGAGTGAATAACTTAAAAATATTAACTTACAGGAAATTTACTTTTTCCTTGTAGACGTAAAAGTCGTTATAAAGGTAACAATTAGTAGTAATATTTGTCAATTATATTTTAAAGTACATAAATGTCTTAATATTTCTCCTTAATTATCTTTAAACTCTTTTCTCTATACCACGAAAGTCAACAATAAATTTTATAGTGCATATTCTTAACTGCATTTCCAGAGAACTTTCAGATTCACTTAGCATGAATGGGCCATTCTGATTCTAAGACGGTGGCTTCTCAACCTTACCCGACTATTCGATTTTTCTCGTAAAAATCAAAAGCCAACCATTCGCAGTGCTAATGGTTCGAGTCATAGCCTCTTAGTATCAAACTAGAAGCTAAACACCATTTCTTATATTAGGAAAAACAAAGCGAAACTGGTAAAAATGGATATAGCTACCGTCATGCAATGAAACGGAGATGAAGGGTTGCTTAAAGGCGCAACATTCAATTTGTTTTAAACAATAATTTAGTCAGTTTATAATATTAAATATTAATTTGAATTTTAAGTTACCAATACACTTTTTCATGTTATTGGTATTTAACTTGAGGTTTCATCTTTTAACCAATTTGGAGATTATTTTAAATATAAATTGCATAATAATTTAATACTGTCCCTATTCGATCATTAATTGTTATATATTTTACTAATATTTCGATCAATTTTTAACAAAATTAACGATTATGATGGAAAATATACTTAAAATAAAAACGAAAGTCATGTAAAACAGTACCAACTGATTTTTGGTCAGAAACCAATTACTTAACCCTAATCTAGTAGTCGTACCTATTTTTGAGACACCAATAGTCCCTGTGGACTGTCATCTCACAGTTCTGGATAGGACATGGGCTAACAAATGACCAATGTTAAAATTTTAAATAAGTTATTTTCAATACAACTTCCATACAATTTAATACTATTCCCTTTTCAACTTAATAGTTATAATCCCATTAACATAAAAACACAATTTTCTTTTGGACAACTTAGTTACAATCAAAAAAAAATAATTTTATTACTCCAAATCATAATTTTTAAAAATTATTGTGGAATATTCTAAAAGTCTAAAAATGTATTATATTTTTTGAATTTTTTTTAGTTGTAAAACCTTTTTTTTTTTTGTCGCATATGCTCCAGCTTCTACGGGATCTTGGATTGATCGAGGAGTATTTTTCGTCTCGATGCAAAAAATTCATCAATTCGACGTTTTATCCCACCAGCCACCAATTATAGTCAAACATTTTTTCACTAAACGACGAAGACGTTTTTGTTCCCTTTGAAACTCCGTGACCAACTCATATTCTATTAAGGTTGCACCATTTACGACGAGGAAGAGAAAAGCCGTCTGGTTTAACTGTAGTGTTTTCTATAAGATTAGCCTTTCTGATATCTGGATTCCATTCGCCTATCCAGTGCTCCTCAGTAATGAAATCAGCCAATCTTGTAGCAGTTCTAGTAGGTGGATGTATGGATTTCAGTCTTAACACTCTTTGGTCTAGCTCAGCGATGTCTGTATTTATCGGTTGTGCTCGGTTTCGTTTGCATTTTTGAAATAAGGTGTTGAGTGCGGCTAGTCGTCTTGTTGCTGGTGGAGCGATGTTGCTTAAAACTGAATGCCATTGGGTTGGTGTGGGCTTTATAGTTCCCGTTATGTGCCTCATTGTTTGGTTTAACTGGGTATATATGACGTTTGTGTGATGATTGTTTAGCCAGACAGGAGCGCAATAAGGAGCGTTCTGATGACCTCCGCATTAGACCCCATGATGTATTTGCTAATTTTTGAATAATGTTATGGCAAGTCTTTATTTTTGCTGAAGTGTTTTCCAAATGCTGCTTAAATGTTGGGGTACGATCTAGAGTTACACCGAGGTATTTTGGGTTGGAACTGTGCTTTAGAATGGTTCCATCACATTCTATGTTTAGTCTGAAATTCGCATTGTGGTTGTTAAGATGGAAAGTTGTTACTTCAGTCTTCGATGGGTTTGGTTGTAGGTCCCATTTCTTAAAGTATCTGTTAACAGTGTTTAGATCTGCTTCTATGGTGGTTTCGGCGATTTTTATGTCTTCTTCTTGAGCACCCAGAGCCATGTCATCGGCATAAATAAATTGGCGCGAGGTGGTAGTTGGTACATTTGACGTATAAATATTAAAAAGAAGAGGAGACATAACTGACCCTTGTGGTAAACCGTTTTGCAGTTTTCAGAACTTACTGTTTTTCCCATTTAGGTGTACTTGGAAAAGTCTATCACTTAGCATTTGGTTTATGGGACTGTTGAACGAACGGCATGGTACCTACCATCTGCTATAACTTAAATAAAAAACCCTCCTTCCACACTATGTCGTAAGCGCACATCAAAAAAAGATAAAGACATACTTTCTTATTGTGAGCACTTGGATGCTCACCATTCAATTATTTATTAAGTTTTTGATGATATTTTAAAAATTAATAAACCTGATTAAATTCTGGATTTGTGTTAAGTGCATATACAAAAAATCTCCTCTGATACCAACTGATAGAAATATTTGCAAATTAAAATTCAAAACTGACTAGCAACACTTATGGCTATAAAAGGAGCTGCCTACAACTTGTCCTGACATAAGTGTTTTAATTATAAAATTCTTAATTTTGTTTCGTTAATTGTATTTTGTGGAATGTAGAATTAGTGTTGTGCCTAAATTATTAATAAAGAAAGCCGATTAAAAATACTCAATGGCGCTGATTTAAGAGTATTGTATACATTGTGTTCTACCATTCTATACGCAATAAATATTTTTAGAATTTGAAAGCACAACTTTTGAATATTGATGCATACTTATATCTTTCCGTTTAATTGAATTGTTTAATTCCGTTAAAAAATTGGTTAGATTTATTTGAGTTGTTTGATTTTATTAAAAATTAATTTTTTCTTTATAACTAAAAATGCTTTAGTTTGTTAAAAAAAATGCATATTGTAAATAATACATTCTGCTAGTTTTTGGCCATGATTTTACAACATCTTAAAGTACTTTGTGAAACTGGTGTACTGAACAGTTATATGAAGACCCCTTAATAAAAATAATCCCTCGAAAATGTAGTGAAATACGTCTTTGACTTCAACGTACAACAAATGCTGGAAAGAGCGGAAATTTGAAAGATACTGAAGCCAATGGTTTGGAAACATTCACAGATTTCAATTAAGCTATGGGATAAGGTCCTTACCTGCCAAGATTTGACGATTATTGCCGAAAATTCCGGGAAAAAGATGGGCCGTCGTAAAAATTTTCATTGTTCTGGATCACTTCAAAATTTACATTTGTCGCTGGCAGTTATGAGAGGAACGTAAAATTGTGGAAAGCTTAAAAAATGCAAATTTCTACCGGGAACTTTTTATAACGGTACATCTTTTGGAGCCCTTGTTTTTTGTGGACGGAAAAATATGGTTCGGACCGCCTGCTTGTGAAAACAATGAGGCATTTTGTAATTTTATTGGCAATATATAAGACAGATAAGGCAGTGTTATTGTTAGACCGTGGAAAATGTTAGGCCGAATTATAATTTTTTTTTATAAGACTGTAGGAGATTATTTTAACATCATTTTATTATAGTATAGTGAATACAGTTAATATCATATAGATATTAAAAGATTTTAAGCAATTCATTTTATTGCCCACAAGTTGTATACCAGTCCTGTGGTTTATGTTGTCCCGAATGCTAAATGTTGAATAAATCATTAAAATGTCTTCTTCTTCTTCTTCGCGCGACTAGGATTACTCCTGTTTGTCTGCCTCTTATTGTTTCAGTCGTTGTTGACTGTACATTATCTTTCCACCTTTTTGGCGGCCTTACAATGGGTCTTCTGCTATACGGCTTGTTGTTTTTACAGATATTAGCTAATCTATCTGGACCATTCGGTTTACATGTTCGTTCCAGTTTTTTTTTTTCTTGTTTTTATCCACCTGTTAATATTTTGAATTTTGCATTGTTCGCGTATACTTCTGTTGGTTTGCCTGTCTCTTAATGATATGCCCGCTATTGATCTTAATACTTTTATTTCGATATTGTTGATTTGTTGTTTCGTCTTTCTTGTATCGGTCCTTGTCTCCGCTGCATATGTTAGGATTGGTCTTACTGTTGTCTTATATACTTTCATTTTCCTTTCCGTGGTCAGATATTTGTTTCTCCATACGGTTTCTCAGAGGCAATTACTTACTCTTGCCGCTTTTGATGCTTGCCTTGTGGTATCTGTTCTTATATCCCTGTCACTAGCGATCTCTACTCCTAAGTAATTGAATTTCATTACTTGTTCTACAATTTTGCCGTCTATTTCTAGTTTGTATCTACGTGGCTCTTTACTGATCACTATACATTTAGTCTTTTCCACGGATATTATCATATATATAAAGGTGTGGAGCTGCCTTTGTAGGTTATCTTCGTTATCAGCAATTAGTACTGTATCATCGGCATAGCATAGTATCGTGATTTTATGCGCTCCCATGTGGTATCCGTGTCGTTTTCTTACTTCGTGAATTATTTGATTCATCACCATATTGAATAACATTGGGCTAAGCGAGTCTCCTTGGCGGATTCCTCCTTTTATTTCTATGCATTTTTTTTCCCCTGTTGGCATTATAACTCTGGACTTATCTTATGGTCTATTTGTTCAGCTTGTAATAAATTTAAGATGTCATTTCGCTTCACCCTGTCAAAAGCACTTTTTAAATCTACAAAGCACATGTATACTGGTTTTTCATATTCAACAGACTTCTCTATTATTTGTCTGATAATAAAAATTGCGTCTATTGTACTGCGGTTCTTCCGGAAGCCTTGTTGTTCATCTGCCATGTTCGCTTTTTCCTCGATTTTATCTTTTCTGACTTCCGCTAACAATTTTAATGTACTATTCATCAGACTAATGCCTCTATAATTTTCAGGATTTCTCGAGACTCCCTTTTTAAGTATCGGTAGCAGGAGACTTTCTTTCCATTCCGCTGGTACTACTCCGGTATTTATTATATCGACGAATAATTTTAGGAGCCATTTGCGTAGTGTTGTTCCTCCATATTGTAGCAGTTCATTGTTTATCTTATCAGGACCAGGTGCTTTTCTGTTTTTAAATTTTTTTATTCGTTCTTGTAGCTCTTCTTCTGATATTAGTACTCTATCGTGAGTTTCGTTAATGATTATTTCTCTGTTCTCTTCTTCTCCTTCTCCATATAATTGCGTGAAATATTTAGTCCATTGTTCCTCCGTAATGTTATCTATGCGTACAAATTCATTTATTTCTGTTTTTTGTCTCCTTATCATCTTCCACACCTTTTTCTGAGATCCATAGAGGTCGTATTCTATATCTTTGGTAAATTTCTCCCAGTGTATTGTTTCAGTGCGGCGTTCATTAGAATGTAATTACCTAAAAAAAATTAATATACACACAATAAAAAAGACTGGCTGTGATGTCACAGCGACAAATTAATTGTTAGCTTCAACTACATAAGGCACTAAGGATGATCTGATTAGATCGAAAACCTTATACTACTGTATAATTTTGACGACAATTTTAAAAGTTTGAACTACATGTTTTTATATACCTAAATACAATTGTGAAGTGTTTTAACTTCTGTATGTTTTTTTAAACGATGGTATACAGCCAACTACTGGGATTTTTTCATTAATTTTTAATCTATAACAGACATCGCAATTCTATTATCAAGCACTATTGCAACTCCATGCCTGTGGTAATTATCTGTGGCGTCGCTACCGGAATAGTACACTGTAAAGTTGTTTTTGTGAGAAATACCTGAGCCAGACCACCTCAATTCACTTACACCCATTGTTTTCACTTCTAGGCGCCGCATTTCTTTGAGCAGGTTATGTAACTTTCCTGGGTTGCACAAACTATTGACGTTTCATGTCGCTACTTTATTAATAACATCTTGAAGTTGAATCTGGGGAATTTTTAGCACCCTCGGACCATCTAAGATCTGCCCGGGACTGAGGACCTTTGCTTCAATTGTCCGACATATAAGATAATCACATGTCCGGCCCAGTACAATCTTTGTATTCTAATGAAGTATGACAGTGGTGCTTCCTTATAAAGTTGATAAAGCTCGTTGTTATATCGACTTCAGAAGATTCCGTTTTCCCTCACAGGTCCTAGTATTCTCCTCAGTACTTTCCTTTCGAATGTGTCGAGTTTGCTTTTGAATGTTTCTTTCAGGACCCATGCTTTACTGCCATAGCATGGTATTGGTCGAAATCAGGTTTTATAGATTCTCATCTTTGTTTTTCGGTGGACATTTTTAGACCGAAATATATGGGAGAGGGCAAATTAAGCTCTGTTGGCCTGAATTATAATTCTACTCCCAGGTATGTAAACTTTCCAACTGTTTCAATGTCATCTTCATGTATAATGTTTTGTGGGACTATATTTCTTCTCGTCTGTATCATTATTTTTGTGTTTTTCTGTGTTAATTTACAGATCTAGTTTAACCGTTCGGTTAGTCAGTAGGTTTCCTCGTCCAGTTTGCATTTGCCTAACCGCATACCCCAGTGCCAGGTTAAACAAAATTTGGGCCAATCCATCTCCCTGCTTTAATCCCTGCGAAATTTTGAAAAAGTCTGTTCGGTGGTTTTGTATTCGTACACATACCTGAGTTTCATCCATTGTGGCTTTAATGAGTCTAATTAACTTGTGTGGTATTGCCAATTCAGCCAATATATTGTAGAGTTTGTTCCTACAAATCAAATCTTAGCAAATCTTTAATACCTATAATATCTTGTTCAACAAAAAATAAATAAGATCTATGAAATTGTAACTTTTCGCGGATCATGGATAAACTGGCTCTATATAGAATTTTTTCCAACCGTCTGCTTGAATATGCTGGACGTAACTTCAAGCCCTTTGGTATTAGGTTGTTGTATCTACATCTTCGTAAAAAATTGATTGAATTTTGATAATGTGCCAGTTTCTTGTATAGAATTTTCAATCTCCGAAAATTTTGAATAGCGTTAGGTGTTTTTTGCTATTATATTACTAAAGCCAAACATTTCAACAACATTCAAAACACCAAACACATTGAGATCTATTTTATCTAAAACCATACCTAACAATGAACAAAAAAGGACAAAAAATTTGCATTTATAAAATACCTCGTGAATGCGATCAGTTTTATTTAGGTGAAACATCAAGGACATTAAATGTTAGAATAATTGAACATATTGGCAAACGCAACTCAACAATATTGGCAATATTATTTTAAAGTCGTGTACTTTGAAATGTATATTGTGTGTCTGAATTGTCAATATAAATGAGTCAGATAAAATTAAATTATTAGAAGAATTTTTCATCAAATAACAAAAGAACAAAATTTGTTTAATTTAATAATGTTTGTATTTTGAAAACGATTTCCGAGGTGGAAATTAACTTATTTTAAGCTTTAATTGTGGCTTATTTCCATTTAAATAGTAAAAAATAGAATGTTAAGAAAATCTGAGGCTATAATATGGTTTTAATTTTAGTATTTTTGAAGTTATACTTCTATACGCGCGCTCCACGTTGAAAATTTGTATGGGAGTGAATCTGTGAAATCATTACATATGTAAGATAATGAGTAAGATAGAGACAGAAGATATATTTTCTCTCTCTTCCTCTCTCGAATATAAAAACGTTCCTTTTGTATATATAATTTATTATTATATATATTATATAAAGATATATATACACATAATATTATATATATAATAAAATATTTATTAATATTATTATTTATGTGATATGTTTTGTATTATTTATTAAATGTTCATAATTATATTATTCTTTTGTATTTCAAAATAATAATCTTAATAAATCACTGTATGATCCAGAACTGTCAATTTTGAAATACATTTGTGTCATGTCCTCGGTAGTGTAGTAGTCAGTATCCCCGCTTGTCACGCTTGAGACCGGGGTTCGATTCCCAGTTGGGGAGGACTTTTTTATTAATATTATTACATTATTGTCATTTTTAAATACTTACGAATATTGCATTTTAATTTGTATTGTATTGTTATATATGGAATTATGTTGCATTGTATTGTAGTGTATTTTTTTATGTATATTATTGTCATTTTTAAATACTTATGAATATTGCAGTTTAATTTGTATTGTATTATTATATTAATAACAAAATAAACAATGAATTTTACTTCAGAGTATGTGTAAAAAAATTTTGCATTTAACTCCTTTCATACATATATGAAAATAAAAATATACATTTTCATCAAAATATTGATTCAATCCTTCATTGTTAGTATTGTTATTAATTCTGTTTCTCTTTCTGCTATGTCTTACCTATAGAAAGAATTACATATGTAATGATTATGCAGATTGACTCTCAAATAAATTTGTAACGGCGAATGCGTGTATAGAAGTGTAACTTCCACCGGCAATCCCACTGGACTGCCACACCCGTTTTTTAAATGCTAAAATATTTTACAGAGTGTTGCAAACTTCGATAAAAAACACAGTTTGAATGGTACATCCTATATACAATGACAATTTAACCATTTAGCAACAATTTGATTACAGCGATATTGCTACATCGGACAACAGGTTTAGGAAATATGAGACATCTAAAATCAAAAATAATATTTAACTTTATTTTTTGATAATAAAAAGCAATAATTGTAATCAAAATTAAGCATTTTTTACATTTCTAACGGCCGGTTGTTCGAACCCTAATCAAAACTTGATTGTAATCAAATATTTAATTAAAATTAAATACGTCACATTTTGAGGTTATGTTAAAAGCAATTTTTAATAATTTTGACAGCTGCTGTGACGTATTTGCTTGTAAGTAAATATTTGATTACAATCAAGTTTTGATTAGCGTTCGAACAACCGTCCCTAATAAAAGTATCTTATATACTAAAACGCTAAGCCCTTTTCTTGTCCACCACTTTACTCAAAAACCACATTAGATAATTAAAATATTTTTTCGGAATATTATTAGTATTACGTATGAGATTGTCAAAATATACTTTTGGTACAAAAATTCACTTCCGGTTTTGAGATGACCGGAAGTTAAAATTTACTTTAAGTTTTAGACCCCACAATGTATGTATGGATCGAAAGGTCTCGTCGAGACGAATCTAAATATGTACTTCCGGTTGCGATCCGACACCGGAAGTGACCCGAAACGCGCATAAAACGTTAAAATAGAGCAAATCTGACACCGGATTCGTAATCAGCATGCAAAATTGTTACAGAACTTGCTATTCTTGCTCCAAGTAACGATGATTGTGCACAGCTCAATCAAAAAGTTCTGTCTCTGTTAGATAGCGAAGAACGTGTGTATCTAAGTACAGATAAAGTACTTAGTGATAATATCAACGAACATTTAAGACTGCCTACAGAGTTTTTAAACAAAATTGAAGGATCAGGCTTACCAAGACATCGACTTCCTCTAAAGGTTAATGCAGTTATTCTTCTAATGAGAAACATGAACACTGCTAAAGGTCTTATAAATGGAACACGTCTCAAAATAAAATCATTGCATACCAATTGTTTGGAATGCGAGGTCTTAACGGGACAATCAACAGGACAAATCATTCTTCTATGCAACGACTTCAGTTTCCAGTCCAATTAGCTTTTGCGATGACCATTAACAGAGCACAAGGACAAAGTCTGAAGAAGGTTGGGATTTATCTTCCAAATCCTGTTTTTTCCCATGGACAGCTATATGTGGCAATGTCTTGATCCCGCTCATTTGATGGCGTAAAAGTTTACATAACTCCCGGTGCCAAGCAAAAGTTTTAAGAAAATGGAAACATTGTAACAAAAAATATTGTTTTCGACGACATATTTCGTGATATTTAATACACTTTTTACTTGCATTATTATTGATGAATGTTATGTATATTCTTGCTTATATTGTTTGTATGGATCTCTTAATTTTTGTCGCAAAATAAAAATTTCATTTAAAAAACTCGATGTCGAGTTGGTCCGCTAGTATTATGTAAAACATGTAGTTTTCATTGCACATTCTATCAAGTTCTTTAAAAATTCCATAAATATGCGGCAATTATAATTATTGTAAAAGTGATTATAAAAATAATTTTTAAAGAATTCTAAATCACTAAGTGAAATAATTTTTAATCCATTATATTTTTCTTTCAGGTATATATTTAATTGTCAAGCTTAAAAACTAATATATATTCATCTTCCAAAACAGATGTTGAATAGCCAGTATTTTATAGCAATCAATACCGAACAACCCCTGTCTCTATATTTATCCAACCCTTCAGGCAGCAACAAATCTTTTCTACAAACAAAATAACAATAGACATAATCAAACACATTAAAAGCGGCGTACATTTGCTACCGCTGTCGGTAGAAAAACAACTGAACAACGACGTACAGAACCAGAAGTACTTAAGCACAAAAGTAATCTAGGTCCAATTAGTAATATAATAAATACAGGCAGTTGATTGGCAAACAAAAGGACAAGTTTCAAAGGCCTCGCTAATAAAGCAATATTTCCTTAAACATAAACACACGAACTTTCTGATATATCGCTTGGTATTGATGCAAACATGGGAATGAACTCCGTACATGTGCAAACGTGTGCTATATACGGAAAAACAGGACAGATTTTTTATTGACTCAAATGGAAGCACACAGCTCGTTCATACTAAACATCTGGCGTCATATTAATTGTTTTCTAAATGGCATTTGCGGAAGTATTTATCGATTGGCTTTTTTATTAAAGGATTCATATGAAGGTTTCATCTTAGTTAAGAATAATGAAAAAAGTATAGAAAATTTCAATTATGTTATGAACTCTCTAAACTAGTAAAAATAAATTTTTAACTTTAATAATAGTAAACTATCTAGCTCTTGCTTCTAGCGAAATCAGAGATTTCAAAAAATGTTAAAAATCAGATTTAAATCATCAAATATTTCGTTCTTTTATTTTTTAAACAAATTATATTATATTAAAATATTTCAATAAATATTAGGTTTGCTTATATTAAATGCTAAATATTAAATTAATAATAAAATATACAAGGTGGTCCAGAATTATGTACATTAATTTCTAGAGCTCATAGTACGTCCAAAAATAAGGGTACTTCTTTATGTACACTTTTTTATAAAACTGAATAATAAGGGAGATACAACCCTTTAAAGGGGTAAATTGAAATTCTTATTTTTTCAAATATCTTCCAAATTGTTTTGAATACGGAGTTCATATTTTGGGAGTGATTATAAGACATTAGGATAATTAATTTCATGTCACCACCTACCACATCCTATATTAATCCAGGGTAGTTTTGGAGGGTAAGTGGGGGTTATTGCGTCACATGTTTTTTAATTTTTACATATTTTAAAAAAATATTTTAAAAATTGTTTCCTTAGACTTTTCTACGCAAAAAAGATGCTCTTGTAATATTTCGATAGATATCACTGTTTTCGATTTATTTAAACTCGAAGGTATACATGTATTTTATTGTAATCGTTACATTTCTTAATATTCATCAAGTATGCTTTGGAATTGACACTTGTGTTAGCAATAATATTACAAATTAATGGAAAACTTAATTAATACTTAACATTTAATTAATGGCGAAAATAATATTTCACAACTGTTCAAAATGTCCTCCATTTTGTTGAATACATAATCTAATTTTTTTATTTAGCGAACGCATTAATCCATTTAATGTTACTGGATCATTTTGTAAATCGGTAAATACTTGTTAAATTTTGTCTCTTAACTCATTTACTGTATTAATTGGAGTGTTATACACTTTTGATTTCAAATAACTCCATACTGTAAAGTCCATTGGATTAAGATCACAACTACGAGCAGGCCAATGAATCGGTGCATCCGCACCCCGGCCGATCCACCTATCAGGGAAATGTTCATGTAACCACCTTCTACAAATTCTTGTGTAATGTGGTGTAGCACCATCATGCATGAAAAACATGTTTCTTCGTATTTGTAATGGAATATCTTCCAAAATATCATGTAAAATATTGTCTAGAAAATTGTAATACATGTTACCATTTAAATTTCCGGGAAAGATGTAATATCCTATGAAACTATTTCCTAAAGTAGCTGCCCAAACGTTTATCTTGAACGTGTGTTGGAAGTGAGTTTCCATTGTAGCCCTTGGATTTTCTTCAGCCCAGAAGTGCATATTTCTAGAATTGAACATACCTTGTCTTGTAAATGTGGCCTCGTCTGTAAACAGAATGTTGCTTAAAAAATTTGGTGCAGTTTGAACTTTATTTTACAATACTTTACAAAAATCAACTCTAAGTGGCATATCGTCAGGTAACAATTGTTCAGAAATGTAAAATAATGAGAATTATTTAAATTTACCGCGCATTTGTAGACGGGGCCTTAGCTGTATTGGCGGTTGACACTTCATGTCTTGCCGAAAAAGAGAAGAGTCGCCACCCGCCAGCCGAGAGTGACAGTCGGTCGAAAAAATAGGTTAACAGATGGCATGTCGATATAGTCGATATTATTTTGTTATAAGAGTTTGGATAATAAATTTGGTATCTGTGCACATATCCTCTAAGTTAAACCAGCGCACCAGTTACAAGGGCGAACAGAATCATTCAAGAGAACAAGAATGGTCTAACCTACGCCAACAACAATTCCTGCACCTGTCGATAGTGGTAAGGATGTAATTGCTCTTCATGCTGAACTCTTAAAACACTTTGATGGGAAATATTCGTTCTTAATCCTAACCTGCGTGTACTTATTGTGGGGTCATTTATTACAGCATCCAATATTTGCTGTTCAACGCGAACATTTCTTGCTTCTCTACGACGACCAGCATCTGTATTCCTTCTTTGAAGACAACCGGTTTCTCTCAGTCGTCGTTTAGTACTTACAAAAGTCCTGGCATTGGGAATATTTCTGTTATAGAATCGGGATACTTTTCTCTGTAGCGTCTTACAGCGGCAGCAGCATTTCCCGAACATTCCCCTAATACTAAAAGTATCTGTCTGTGTCTGTCATCTCAGAATTTGAATAGTGTGCCATATTGCGGGCAAACAAATTTAAAAATATAGCAAAAGAGACGTGTTAAACAAATTTCACTGTCGAGTACAATAAAAGTGTAGATAAAATAATTTAATTGTTATTAAACGTCACTGACAATTCATAGACTACTTGAGATTAAAGTGTTGTTGCTAACACAAGTGTCAATTCCAAAGCATACTTGATGAATATTAAGAAATGTAACGATTACAATAAAATACATGTATACATTCGAGTTTAAATAAATCGAAAACGGTGATATCTATCGAAATATTACAAGAGCATCTTTTTTGCGTAGAAAAGTCTAAGGAAACAATTTTTAAAATATTTTTTTAAAATATGTAAAAATTAAAAAACATGTGACGCAATAACCCCCACTTACCCTCCAAAACTACCCTGTATTAATATGGGATGTGGTAGGTGGTGACATGAAATTAATTATCCTAATGTCTTATAATCACTCCCAAAATATGAACTCGGTATTCAAAACCGTTTGGAAGATATTTGAAAAAATAAGAATTTCAATTCACCGCTTTAAAGGGTTGTATCTCCCTTATTATTCAGTTTTATAAAAAAGTGTACATAAAGAAGTACCCTTATTTTTGGACGTACTATGAGCTCTAGAAATTAATGTACATAATTCTGGACCACCTTGTATAAATAAATATCATTTGACAGTCAATTTAATGATTAAAATTTACTGATTAAAAATTAAAATTAAAGGTGATAGTCAATTAAAACCGAGAAGTGTTATAAAAATGATTATATAATAATATAATATTCTTATTAACTTCTTCTTCTTTTGGTGCCTATCCTCTGTGGATGTTGGCAATCACGTTGGTCCATACAATTTTGTTGGCAGCTGCTCCAAATAGATGTATGGTAGTCATTCCTGCCCACTGTCTGATGTTCTTCAACTCCCTTGAGATCTTTTGCCTTCTATCTTGCCTTGTAAAATTATTTGAATTAGTTGATACTTCTCATTGCGCTTCACATGCCCTAAGTACGCATGCGTCTTTCTGATTTTCATGACACGCATAATTTCCCGATCTTTATTCATACATTGAAGTCATTCGGTGTTGTTTGTAACATGATGGATACAGGAAATTCTGAGCATCCGGCGGTAGTACCACATTTCGAAGGCTTCTAATCGTTTGGATGTTGCCTCCGCCAAGGTCCATACTTTGACTCCATATAAGAGGGTAGAAAATACATAGCATATTAAGACTCGTGTTCTTAGTTACGTTGTTTTTACTTACTACAAGAATTTTGGTCTTCTTACAGTTTAATTTCATGCCGTATCTGTCACAGGCTTCCACTACACAGTCTATTAACGTTTGCAAAAAAATTGTTTATGATTTCACCATTGATTTTTATACCTTCTCTTAAACCATCAATAGCTTCCCTGAACAGCATTTCCGAGTAAGTATTGAACAACAATTCTTGTAAGGTTTCGTTGTCTACTCGTACATTTGCCCTTTGCTGTAGGTATAAATTTTTAATTAGGCGTAAATCTTTGTCATCAATACTAGATTCTTTCAGTATCTGAAATAATTTTTGATGTTGCACCTTGTCAAATGCTTTTTCAAAGTCAATAAAACATGCGTAGACTTCGCAATTTACGTCTCGAGCTCTTTGTATCAACACTTGTATAGAAAATAGGGCCTCTCGCGTTCCCAAACTGAACACTACTAATGTTTTCTTCAAGTTTTCTATATATGCGAGAGTGAATAACAGAAAGAAGGATTTTGAGTGCATGGCTCATTAAGCTTATAATTCTGTTATCAGAGCATCTGGTGGCATTTACCTTTTTGGGGAGAGGGATGAAGGTGGAGACTAGGCGATCTGTAGGAAATTCTGCAGTTTCATAGATTTTGTTCAGTAGACTCGTTAGGAGTTTGAGTTGGTTATTTTTAAACAGTTTCAATATTTTAGCTTGAATGTTATCAGGTCCAGGTGCTTTGTTGGTTTTTAGTCTTTTTATTGCATATTATGTTACTTCACTGAGCGTTATTTCTGGTCCTGAACATCCAGAAACACTGACTTCTGTCTCTTGCTCTTCCTTGAATAATTCTTCCATGTATTTCCTCCATCTCTCAAATATTCTCTCATTTTCGTAGAGCAGATTGTTGTGCTGGTCTAGTATTAAGTTATGACTTCGTGATCCGTTTCCTCCCGTTAAGTTTTTGATCTTTTTATGTAGGTTAAAAGTGTCATGCTTCTGTTCTAGGGATTCTATTTCTATGAATTGATCTTGTAGCCATGATTCTTTTGCTTCTTGAACCTTTTTCTCAATTATTTTGTTTATTTCTTTGTACCTTTCTTCATTCTTATTTCTGTGTTTTCTTCGTTTTTCCATTAGCTCTAATATGTCTTGTCTCATCCATTATATTGTTTTCTGGTTTAAGTTTATTATCTACCACTAAATTACAGATATTTTTAATTTTATTCCTCATATCATCCACACTTATGTTTTATTGATTAATATCTGAGATTACCATGCTGTTTATTTTGTTGTTGATCTCCTCTTTGACTTCTTCTCTTGTGGTTTTTTCTTTCAACTTCTGGATGTCCGGACCTTTTTGTACTTTTCTTTTATGGACTTTTTTCATGTGAAGTTTGAAACGTCCTAGTAAAGGATTATGGTCTGATGGAACATCTGCTCCCGGATCGTTTGTTGATGATGATATAGTCAGTCTGGCTTCTAATAATTTTTTTTTGGACAGTCAGCTGGAGATTTCCAGGTGTAGAGTCTTGGAGGTGGTCATTGGAAAAAGCTGTTCATTATTGCACTATTCGTTTCCTGGCAGAACTGAACAGACGGTCTCCTCTACTGTTATTAACCCAGATACTAATACCCTTCGTTATAACAAACACTTTACAAATTTCTGTATTATCCGACTTTCACTATTATTTACTAGATGTCATTACGTAGAAAGCTTTTTAAATATACGCCAGTAGTTGTTTGCAATGTTTGCATTTGTCTGCAGTTGACGTTAGCTAAGTAAGCTGTCAAATGTTTGCAATAAGTATGTAGTCAATACAAAATGGATAAAAGGATGTATGTATTTTAAGGATACTATGACATTATTTTCTCAAACAGTTTTAACATTTACTTTCATTTTCGATTATATTTTACTATAGTCACTACTATTATCATCAATAATTATTTTATTCTTTTTTCTGGGTTGTTGTTCAAAAACGACTGTATGTTATAACATACGGTAGGATAACAAGCTACTCAGTCATAATATTTTGTAACTTTTTAGTTATTGGACTAAACCATTGACACTCAATGAGTTATTAGATGAAATTGAACACTTGGATGATCCATCCTCATTATTTGATGGTATTATTATCTTCCCTCCAGCACATTGGCATAAAAAGAATGTCAGGTAGTCAATAAGAAGTACAAGCTAAAGTTGTTTTTAAATAGTGCATCGTTGAAAGACAAAGGAAATGAAATTTTTATTTCGGATTCCAAAGATATTGCAATTGAGGATTCTGATAGTGAAGATAACCTCCCGTTGTCTGTGAGTGTGTCTCGCTTTGTTGTAACTCCTCCACAACCTAAGGCGAAAAAAAGAGAGTATTCCTACAAAGACACAAAATATTAATCCAAATCTTCCCGACTAAAAGCCAGTAAGTGAACCAAAAGGTTTTCTCGCGCCTAACAGTTTTTTTCCCTTTTCATTGATAATGAAGTTGTAAACCTAATTACACATTTTAGTAATCTAGATCCATCTCAACACAACCGCTCTGGAAATATCAATGAAAATTAGATGTTTCATGTGCTATTACTTCTAAGTGAATATTACCCATTTTCTCAAAGGTCTATGTACTGGAAAAACAATGACGAAGGGAGTAAGTTGGTATATTCGGCTATATCGCGAAATAGATTCAATTTTATTATGCAAAATATACATATTTTGAATAATACCCAATTACATACAGGTGATAAATCTAAGTGATGGAATTGTGAACGAAAGAATAGTAAATAACATAAGATTCGCTGATGACACCGTTATAATGGCAGACACCCTGGAATCGCTAGAAGAATTGGTAAATAGAATTAACTATTATTGCATTAGATACGGACTAAAAATAAATAAGAGAAAACCTCAATTTATGATTGTCTCAAAAACGCAACATGGAAATGAAAGATTAATGATAGAGCAAACCCAAATAGAAAAAGTAGAGACATACAAATATCTGGGAACCTGGGTTGATGACAAAAATGACCAAAGCAGAGAAATCAAAGTCCGAATTGAAACAGCAAGGCAAGCATTTGTAAAAATGAAGACAATGCTTACCAACAGAGACCTTCAGTTGCATCTCAGATTGAGGGCTCTAAGATGTTACATATTTTCTATCTTACTATATAGAATGGAAGCTTGGACATTGAAGAAACAACACATAAGAAAAAAAAAATCGGTTGCCTGTAAAGTCGGTTTTACGGGCGAATATTTTACGTGACAACGTCTTTTTCTCGGTAGAATATTTATTGATATGAATATTATTAAATTGCACAATAGGAACAAGGAATTGAATGAAAATAAGAATTGCACAAATTTTAACTATAGAAATATATTTTGTTTACTAAAACATTGTACATGTAAACTTAAACTTAACTAATTTCTATTTGAGTGATTTTGTTGAGGATAGGACGATGATAGGAGAAATATGAAATGAAAGGAAGTGTTTCTGCTGTAATGTGTCTTGAACGCCAAGAACGCTCGAGAAAGACAGAGACACAAGCACGGAAGCACGCACCGATTCAACGCGCCTAATTCTCTAGTGCTGCGCGCGCAGCGGACCGATCATGTTTGAGTGGGAGAGAGACGCAAGGTATTCGCCGGTCCGGCGGGCCTCTCTCTCGTTCGGTGACTCACTGTAACAGACGTGAGCGGGCGTTACACTTTTTCATGAATGACTCCGAGCCACAACCTAATTTAAGACGTTGTCACGTCAATAGAAGCGTTCGAAATGTGGTGTTACTTAAAAATATTAAAAATTCAGTGGGTTCAAAGGATTACCAATGCTGAGGTATTACGACGTCTAAATAAGGAGTTAGAAATTATGAACAGCATAAAAAGAAGAAAACTAGCGTATTTGGGTCACATAACCAGAGGAGAAAAATATGAGCTGCTGAGAATTATTATGCAAGGAAGGATCCAAGGAAGAAGAAGTATAGGAAGAAGACGCTCCTGGCTGAGGAACCTTAGAGAATGGTTTAACTAGTTCACTTCAACTTTTCAGAGCAGCAGCCAACAAAGTGACCATAGCCGTTATGATATCCAACCTCCGATAGGAGATGGAACTTTAAGAGGAAGATAGATAAATTTGCAAAAATGCGTCCTCTATTTGATATACTCAACGAACATTTTTATGTTTCGTCCGTTTGAAGAACATCACAATGTTAATGAAGCGATGGTCCCTTATTATGTCCAGCATGGAAGAATACAGTTTATCTGAGGTAATAAACCGTGGATCGAAATAACAAAACAGGGATATTTCGAGTGGTTTAAACCTTATCAAGGTACCACTGCTCTTCTTTCCGCTACATATAAGCAATTAGGATTAGGAGCCAGTGTTATATTGTCATTTGATGATAAATTGCAGTCTGATAACTCAGATACGCCATTATACTTATTTTGTGATAATTTTTTTTACTTCACATTCATTACTTAATGAGCTAACAGCAATTGCTCTAGAACAATTCGAGAAAATCGAGTTCCGGGTTGGGGTCTAACAAATTCTAAGCTTCTCAAAAAAGATCAAAGGGGTGTATTTGAGTACTCACTCGTAAAAAAACAAAAATATTATGATAATGTAAATGGATTGACAATAATGTTGTTACTATTGCATCAAATGCTACTTCACCACAAACAACCCGACAGATAAAAAGATATTTGCAGAAAGAAAAGAAAAGTAGGTATACTTGTTCCACAGCCATTTATGTTAAAAGAATATAATAAAAATATGGGGGGAGTAGACCGTGCAGACTAAAACATAAGCTTATACAAAATAGGTATCAGAGACCAGAAATGGTTACTTAAGGTAATTTTCGAATTGCCTTGATATGGAAGAGCACAATACTTGGCAATTGCATAGAAGTAATGGTAGGGAAATAAAACATCTAGCTTTCAGAAGATGCATAGCGTCGAGATTACTGGAAATGTATAAGAAAACAACCAAAAGTGGACCGTCAAAAAAAGTTAAGCGCTCTGATGTGCTACTATAGACGCTCTCTTATCAGAAAGGTGCTGGTCATGTGGAAGTCTTGAGTACAAGGCCTCCCAGACGAAATCCTACCCCAAATAATGCTGACCATCGTAAAACACTCTATCATCGATCTGTATTGCTTGCTCGGACCTCGAGTCCCAGCTCTGGGCTACGCATAGTTGGGTGACTCTGCGCTCGGGAATATGAGCAACTCTTGTCCGTTTTTTGGATTCAGTTAGTATTTCTTGTGGCACGTTTTGTTAGTGTTTTATAATTTTTTTTGGTGGTCGAAGCCGTTTTTTGTGTTTTTTGTCGATTTTGTTTAAGGGCTGTCTGAAACATAAAATCTACATTAGTAAATACATTGCCATGCCAAAGGTGAACGCGTTTTTGTCTTTGGATAGAGATACGATTATTAAATGAATAGAGACGAATCTAACGAAATTGGCATGGTAATAGGCCACGCCGAAAAACAAGCATAGTACTGAAAGAAGAAGAAGTAGGTCGGTCACTCTAGTGACGATGTGAAAGCTCTATATCATAGTAAGAGTTTAAACAACAAAATACACAATAATATATATCCAAAATTATTAGTATCTGAATGAAAAAAAAAAACATTCCTATAATAAAAGATATTCATTTCATATAATTGATTTATTTTATTTACTATCTAATAAATAATAGATGTTTAATGCATAATTTATTACTCTAGAATAAGTATAAAGCTACAAAAGCTTTTAATTTACTTAAAGAAATTATTGTACAATGAATAATTATCTCAATTGAAGTACATGCAATAAGAAATTCTGAGATAATAAATTCAAAGAAACGATTACCTAAGGCAGTTAAAAACTCTATTAAGATCGTGTAATTGTCTTGCTGTAACATTTAACGAAAATAAATATTTTCCTTTGATTTTAGTTTAAAATACAAAAAAGATAATGATTAGTTTGATATATATCATTATTCCGTTACGGTTTTTTAATAATATTTATAAAATAGTAAGAATATTCAGTTATGATATCTACTGAATTTAAATTCTTCCCTTTTTTTATAAACGTAATTTTGTATACATTTATTATGTTGTATACAATCATGAAAAACTAGTTTCAAAAGTCTATTTATTGAAAATTATTATTAACGTTTCTGAAAACGCACAAAAACTTTGACTTTGCGTGAGAATAGCACAATATCACAAATTTTCAGTTTTAAAAATTTCAAAAAGTTTATTCCAAAAATCTTTCATCTATTATAAAATGTATTATTAATGTGTGTAGTGAACATCGAAGTAAAAGACTACTCTTTTTTCTCTCTTTATGTTTTTTTGTTTATAATTTAACTACGTATTATCCACTGTCATATCGTGATCGCTTCCATAACATTTAATGGCATATGAAGACCATAACTGAGTTTGTACATGCTTTTTATACTAATATTATTAAAATGAAAAAGACAGCAAAGATTTGATTTCACGTTCAAAGCGTCTATGTATCTGTTGATACGTATTTCGACTTAATAAGTCTCATCAGAACAGTTATTCATAGCCGTTCTTACCGTCAAAAATAATCTTCTCTGTCTTTTAGGAAGCAACAATAAAATGGCTTCGTTATGGACGCAATAGCGACATCTGATAGAAAAAATCGGTAAGATAGTTTCGAAACAAATTCAGATTTCTGCTTTAATCTGAACCTTCTATAAATGCAAGGTATAACAGACGTTGATAAAGATGTTAATAGAGACATGGGGAATCTAAAATTTGCATTCCACGACATGTCTATCAACTAAGCAGAAATCCATAGCAAATTTGCTTCTTGTACTCATACAGAGTAGATCCGAATAAAATGAAAAAGACAGCAAAGATTTGATTTCACGTTCAAAGCGTCTATGTATCTGTTAATACGTATTTCGACTTACTAAGTCTCATCAGAACAGATATTCGTAGCCGTTCTTAACGTGAAAAATAATCTTCTCTGTCTTTTAGGAAGCAACAATAAAATGGCTTCGTTATGGACGCAATAGCGACATCTGATAGAAAGATTAAAGCAGAAATCTGAATTTGTTTCGAAACTATCTTACCGATTTTTCTATCAGATGTCGCTATTGCGTCCATAATGAAGCCATTTTATTGTTGCTTCCTAAAAGACAGAGAAGATTATTTTTCACATTAAGAACGGCTACGAATATCTGTTCTGATGAGACTTATTAAGTCGAAATACGTATCAACAGATACATAGACGCTTTGAACGTGACATCAAATCTTTGCTGTCTTTTTCATTTTATTCGGATCTACTCTGTATGAGTACAAGAAGCAAATTCGTTATGGATTTCTGCTTAGTTGATAGACATGTCGTGGAATGCAAATTTTAGATTCCCCATGTCTCTATTAACATCTTTATCAACGTCTGTTATACCTTGCATTTATAGAAGGTTCAGATTAAAGCAGACATCTGAATTTGTTTCGAAACTATCTTACCTAATATTATTAAATTGGAACATGTAAAATTTAAGCATAAAATCCAACCAGTATATTACACAATAAAAAATAACAACACTCACAATTATTTCGAGCTTTTTAATATCCCTGAACGTATCCTTTGTACCACAACTCAAAAAACTTCCGAAAGGTCCAAAAGTTGCGAAAGGACAATGACCCGAGAAATACCTGACACTGCCGCACAAATAAAAATTGAGGACCTCGCTATAAGTACGTACATTTGTGCTATAAATAAATGGCATATCGGGAGCCCTTTTATACGCGACTGCAATAAATATCCCTATACTCGACACGTCACAATAAATGTAATATATAGATATATAGGTGGGTATCAGATTCGATAAAACACAGGAACGAAATCAGGATAAAATCGTTATTTTATTTGAACGAAATAAATGACGAATCGATACCGAAAATAGGTTTTTGTGTTGGCTTAAAATAAAAGTGTTGTCCTTTTAGTAAAGAAATAATAATGGACGGTATTCGCGTAACTTTTTATTAAAGTTCTTAAATAGTAGGTTAAGTTTCTCATTAATTGTCACAACTTTTAAATTACTATTTGAATTTCCTGTCAGGAAATACGTTGTAAGCTCCAAATTTTTATGTTTCAGTAGAAAAACATTATTTATGCGTTAAGTAAACTACTGACGCCATCTATTAGTATTAATTCCAATTCAATACCCTCCTTTAAATATTTAAAATAAATAAATTAAATATGAAAAATTGTGGAGAGTTATCGTCTAAAAAACGTGTCCTCAACCATCTAAATACAGGTAGTCCAGGAAATGAAGCATTTCACCTCTCAATTTTTTCGTCCTGCGTAGATTGACTTGAAATTTTGAAGGTAGGTAATAGCCTAAGGATCAAAATCTATATCGAACCAAAGTGCGTCAAAGCCTTGGGGGTGGTTGCCAACCTATCTCGGGGGTGAAAATTTTTTTTTTACGTTTCAACCACAGGTTTCGATTAAAAAAGTGATTCTAAACAAAAAATGTTCTATACATTTTTTTTGTAAAACTGATATTTTTCAAGTTATTCGCGATTGAAGGAACAACTTTTAGAAGAAAAAATCGACGTTTTTAATCGATTTTTCGCAAATAACTCGACAATGGTGCATTTTATCAAAAAAATTGTAGAGAACAAATTTGTAGCTTTTAAAAAGACAAATACAATTCATTTTTTAAAATGTTTTTGCGATATAATAGGAACCGAAATACGGCCTATCAATGTTCAGCGGTTTTCTTCAAATGCCAAATTTGAAAGATTAAAAGTCAAATATCGGGAAAATAATGCATTTTTGGAAGAAAACTCATACAACCTTTTTTAAAGAGCATAAATAGACCTATCATAAAAAAAAAGACTCTAGCTCAAAAATTGAGTGAGTTATGATGAAAATAAGGTCAATACCTCATTTTTTTACGAAAAAATCGATGAAAACAACCCCCTAACAACCCCCATAATTCAAATCGATCTTCACCCTTCTGCAATTCTCTTTGTACATGTATTGTTAATACGTCCAAGAATTTTGACCCATTTAAAATGTTTAGTTTTAGAAAAAGTGCAGCTTAAAGCGAGAAACGATTTACAATTTCATATTTTTTACCCTTCTTTTTTTAAATATCCCCGAAAATACTAAATATATGAAAAAAATAAAAATGTACTAAATTGTAGCTTTTTTAATGACTAAAATTTTCCTTTATTTAGATTTGTTGTACAATGAATATTTGGCGAGATATAGCCGTTTAAAGGATCGATTTGCGATCAAGCACCTTTTTTTCGAGCCCTTTAAACTCACCCCATTTAAAAACCAATGGTTCCAAAAAGATTTAATTTACAGATCCTTGTAGCTCTTAAAAACCTCTACAAAAAATAAAAGATTTGGAAGCTTTTCTCGAGCAGATGCGGTACGAACAGTTCATCAAAGCTACAACGAAAAACTGTGCGGTTAAGCTATCATCCCTTCTGCCCACTGTTGATGCCTTAGATGAGCATTCAAAAAGATGCTATTACCAAATTCAACAGTGGCTTGGGAATGAAAATATCAGAGCAACAGATTGGGGATGGTATTCCAAAGATGGTTTGTTATTACCCGTACGCATGAACAAACAACCTGCACCCGATGAACTTTTGAAAATTATTTTTTGCCAATGCAAAAAAGGATGCGGCGTTTCATGTGGGTGCAGAAAAGTTGGTTTATACTGTAACTCTACTTGTTCTGGGTGCTCAGGTGAAGGGTGCAATAATAGTCCACCAATAATTGAAGAAGATGAGGATGACATAGATCACGATGAAGATGTAATTGATGACGAATAAAATTAATATTATAATTGTTTTACCTATAAATGTAAATATTTTCAACTATTTATGTAAATGTATAAGAATATATGGTGCCTTTTTATGTCGATAAATTTTTTTGTATTAAATTCCATTTTTTTTTATTTATATCTATTAAATTAGTTTATAAAAACTGCAATTTTGTAAAGGGTGATTTTCAAAAGTTGAAAAGTTGCAAAATTTTGGCAAAAAATTGTTTTCACCTATAGCACTCATAACAATTGATTTAGGGGTTGAAAATTTATGAAATTGTATTTTAAAGTATAAAAAATCACTCTTTAACTAATCCAAACCAAATTTCACTCATCTTAAGATTTGTAATGTTATTTTACAATTTTTGAAAATTAGTGGTAGTTTTCACCCATAAGAACAATCAGGAATCATCGGCATGACATAAACTATAAAGCAGAGGGTGAGTTGAGCTTAAATCCAAATTTTTATCCAAATCGAGCCAAGGCGAAATCATTTTTTTAGAATTAGTAATTTTTTTACATTAATCTCTAACAAGGGTTGCTTTTTAAGGGTTGAAATATGATGGAACTCTATTCAAAAGTATAAAATAATCATTATTTAACTAATTCAAACCAAATCTTACCCATATTCAGGTTTAATATGTTATTTTATAATTTTTGACAATTAGGGGTAGTTTTCACCCCTAAAACCCTTCAGCGCACTTCGGTTCGATATAGATTTTGATCCTTGGGCTATCACCTACCTTCTGTTAAAATTTCAACTCAATCCATGCAGGACGAAAAAATTGCGAGGTTTTAACTTCTTTCGAGCTTCATTTCCTGAACTAAGGTAAAAAACGAAAAATAATTTGTGAAAACTAGGTAAAAGAAAGGTGTGAGCGCTTAAAAAATAGTGGCAACCTTACAACAATCTGTGTTTCAATGTGTACCTAATCTAACCTAACCTATAAACTCATATTTTCGTTTTAGGCTAGATCTTGTGCATGTTCATTCAACGGATGTTAATTAAGTACTATGCTTAGGCAAATATGCAAAAAAGTGAAAAATATGCGCATAAATATGCACTTATTTACCCAAAAATATGCATTTCTTTTCCATATGGTAAAATACTATTCCAGAGGATTATGAAAACAATAAACTACCAAATATTTTTCAAAATTTTTCAATAAAAAGGTATGGCTTCTATCTGTGTACATATATTTGTAAATTGAGCACTTCTTTTCATATTAACAGATGTAATGGGATCATAAATTATTTTAAATTCAGAATAGAATAACTAAAGCCAATGGACAAATAATTATAAATTAAAAAAAAAATAAAACTTTAATAAAACGCTAAAATTTTATTAAAAAATTCTATTTCCTGAAAAATTTGTCAAAGTGGGGATTGCTGGTTTTGGTTCTACATCCCTCAATTTTAATTCGCCCTTGGTACATTGTAACACATCACTCGCAGATGATAATTGTAAAATATAAAAAAAAAACACATCGTTGGATCCCAATATATTGGCGTCTACTTTTCTGCCAAAATATTAAATACGTCACTGTAAACGAACAGATATACGTTAAGAAAATAATGTAATTTTCAGTCAGTACACAAAAACCACCAATTTGTCATGTATTTCATAAATACGGAGTTGGTCGCCGTTGATTAAAAAATGAAGTCTTATTTAAATACGTTCTTGTTTTGAAGGTGATGATGAATTGAGGTTAGGTTCAATATGGCCGTTTGTTATGTTGCAAAAGAAGTCTTATATTTTTGTTGCGAGCCATAATTCTTAGCATGACTGGTTTTTGGTCGGACTGCCGGTGATGGAAACAGGAAAAAGGGGCAGTCGAAGGGGAAAATTCGAGATCGACCGTACGGAAAAACGGGATCGGGTATTTTAATTCGGAAAATTACACTCCTCGCTGTATATATTTAACAAAGAAATATACAAGAAATAATTTAAACAGTGAATGATTATTGTAGGAAATGACAGCAAGAGAATTAATTCCCTATTAAAAACTAAATTTGTTTGGATGGTGTTTGATTTATGTATTTTAATTTCTTATTTTATTGAATTTTGACAAAAAATTAACAAAAAACATAATGGGTCGATCTAAAAATTAACAAACAATATAAAATGTTATTGGCACGATTCTGAAACTACGTTCTTATGACATGGTTAAGTTAAATATTATGTTTTTGTTGGATTAAGCCACAATTATTGATTTTCGTGGGACCTATGATTATATACTTGCGTCCAAAGTAACTCGTAACCCAAAAGTGTGAGTTTAGTATTAATTCCTGTAAAAGTATTCATCTTAGCTTTAGATTTAATTGTACTAACCGTGGAACGTCTTTTCTGTCCTTTTTTATGGTGTTGAATCGTGGAACTTGAACGAAGATATGTGTAGAAACTGGAAGCATTTGAGATGTGCCTATATGGGAGAATCCTTAAGATCCCGTAGACTACCGAGTCACAAATGAGGAGGTCCTCAGAAGAATGAATACGAACCGAGAGGTACTGACCACCATCAAATCTCAAAAGTTACAATTCTTCGGATCTTCTTCTTCTGAAGGTGGCCGTGCATTTCTGCGTAGGCGTCCACCGTACATTGTCTTGTCAGGTGAGATGTTAAATAGTCAGGATTAAATAATTCTGTTTTTAGCAGCACTGCGAAGCATCTCGTAGCTGTGGATTCCTGTCCATTGTCGAATATTGTGCAGCCATGACATTTTTTTACGTTCCAGACCTCTCCTACCCTCTATCTTCCCTTCGAGTATCAGTTGCTGAAAAGTATATCTTTCTCCTTGTAATATGTGTCCCAAGTATGCAGTCTTCTTACTTTTTACATAACTAAAAGTTTCCTATCCTGTATTTCCTCATTTCTGACCATGTCCGTCCATGATATTCTAAGCATTCGACGCAGGCACCACATTTCAAACACTTCAAGTTTGTTAATGGAACTGGCCTTTATCGTCCATGCTTCCATTCCGTAAAAGAGAACAGGCAACACGTAACACTTAAGCATCTTGTATCGGAGGTTGAAGTCCAATTTGCGATCAGTCAGAAACTCTGCTCTTTATTTCATTCTCGGGATCCCAACCCTCGTTCAGCAAACAACTCAAGTATTTAAATTACCTGACCTGTTCGATTTCTTCTCCAGAGACATATATCTTTGCGTTGAAGTAATCATTTCTACTTATAATCATTGTTTTTGTCTTCTTGATATTTATTTTCAAACCCCGAGCTTCACTTGCAAGAGTTAGATCATTTAAAAGGCATTGAAGATCTTCGATGTTATCTGCCACTATGGCTGTATCATCGGCATACCTGATGTTAGAGTCTGCAACTGCTTCTGCGAAGGCTTTTTCTACGTATAAATGGAACAGCATTGAAGACAGTATACAACCTTGCCTTACTCCTTTTTTAATAGAAAAATCGTCTGTCTCGTTGAAATTTTGAAGACATACTGTTACTGTCTAGTTCCAATACAGATTGGCGATAATTCTTATATCCTTGTCGTCCAATCCCAACTCTTGTAGGTATTTTATCATCAATTCGTGTGTTACGTTATCAAATGCTTTTTCATAATCGATGAAACAGACAAAAATATGCGTTCTTTGATCTAAACAATTCTGTAATAATGTTTGCATAATAAAGATCGCTTCTCTTGTGCCAAGTCCATTTTTGAAACCAAACTGACTCCATCCACTGACCTCTTCACATTTCTTAAACAATATAGTGTGCAGTATTCTCAGGAAAAGTTTTAAAAAGTGACTCATTAGGCTTATTAGTCGGTGGTCCTTGCAGAAGTTCGCACGTGGTGTTTTTAGTAGGGCGATAAATGTAGAGCGAAGCCAATTTTTTGGAATCTGGCCCGTATCGTAAATGTCGTTAAAGAGCTTGACAATAGTGTCTAGGTTTTCTTCATTAAGTAACTTGATTGTTTCTGCGTACATATCATCTGGTCCTGGGGTTTTGTTACTTTTTAATAGTTTGATAGCGTGACAAATTCAGCTTTCAAAATACTTATAACATACAAATGGTCCCCCAGTTGTGGTGGTTTTTGTGTTCTGTCATCATTGAACAAATTGGCTGTGTACAATTTCCAAGTATTAAGTATATCGCTAGGGTCCGTTATTAGTTCATTTTGGTCGTTATGTATACCAACGACTTGTTTTTTCTTGAAGACACCAGCAATTTCCTTAATTTTCTTGTGAAGATTGAAGCTGTCGCCGAGTTTCTTCGGATATGTTATGCGAAATGAATCCAGATATACTATACTGAGAATATATTACAATATTGAGTAATTAGTGAATTTGATAAAATATTCACTGGATTTGGGTATTGTCCTCGGCAATTCTCTATTTTCACCCCTATGTAACCAGGTCTTTTGGCCAAGACCTTTTCAATCTTCGTTTCTTTATTGGTGGATGATATAATTCACTGACAATTTGGCTGTGGTATGTTGAATTACGAATTTTGCCTTATTGGAATGAGGTGATATGACTCTGTTTACGGTAAGTGCTACTAGGTCATTGTAGATCGTTGCCTTGCTCACATACCAAGGAGCGTTATCTATCATATGCAATGTTTTTGATTTGAAGGTCTTTCTTGGTAGATGATATAATTCACTGACAATTTGGCTGTGGTACGTTGAATTACGAATTTTGCCTTATTGGAATGAGGTGATATGACTCTGTTTACGGTAAGTGCTCCTAGGTCATTGTAGATCGTTGCCTTGCTCACATAACAAAGGGGCGTTATCTATCATATGCAATGTTTTTGATTTGAAGGTCTTTATTGGTAGATGATATAATTCACTGACAATTTGCCTGTGGTACGTTGAATTACGAATTTTGCCTTACTGGAATGAGGTGATATGACTCTATTTACGGTAAGTGCTCCTAGGTCATTGTAGATTGTTGCGTTGCTCACATACCAAGGAGCTTTAGCTATAATATGCAATGTTTTTGATTTGAAGGTCTGCACAATTTTTGTGTTTGAAGGCTTGCTAAAGCCCCAGAGTTCTACGTCGTAAGTTCATATTGGTCTTAGTATGACTTTGTGTAAGCAGTATTTTTTTCTCCAATGATAGTTGCGACTTTCTGCAAAGTGATCAATTAATTTTTTTCAATTTTATATTAAGCTTAGTTTTTTTGGCGTTCATGTGTTGCTTCCAGGGAAACTTTTGGTCCAAATGCAACCTAAGATCGTTTCTAACAGGAGTTGACTTTAATTTTTCATTTCGTTAGCCAATTCTCTAATGTATGCAAGTAATTTTTTAGCTTTTTGGATGCTCTGTCTGGTTATTTGTTTAGAACTAAAACGACTGTATGAGAGGCAAAAGTTGCCACTGTGACGTACAATTCCCTAGGCTCACCTAGTTGACCGATTTTAATTTTTTAAAGTGCGTTTAAAATCGTAAGTCTATATTTATAAGTAAAAAAAATCGACTATTTAAAGAGCTAATTTTCGGCCTAGCATAATTCTGCATTACAAAATTATTATGCAAAATTTATTAAACCGATCCTAATGAAATTTACCACACTTTTTATTCGTATTAAGAAGTTTTTTTGGCGGAACATGAAAGTTGTAAATTACGTCATAGAGATCGAAAAAAATTTAAATTAAAAACTCCATTTTTCCCACTTTTTGCCAATTATTGTTATATTTTAGCAAATACTTAAATCTAAGGGCTTACCCTATGGCTTACTCTTATTTTATCTATCAACTTATGCACTACAACAAACATGCAATAACTTCACAGCACTACACTCTGCTTTTTACACTAAACTGTTACACATTTACACTAACTCAAATGGCTTTGTCCTTATGAGTCTTCTCTTTAGTTTATTGTTGTAAAGAAGCTGGATTGCCTTGATATTCACATGAGTATGCAGCCTCTGCTCGTGACTTGCTGCTGTTCTCTTGATTACTTCGGTCACAGTTTCCATACCCAGCTCCTGGTGGAGGCTGCTGTTATGGAAGCATCAACAATGTTCCTCAGTACTTTGTTTTGAAATATCTTTACAACTAGATTACTAGCTTTGGTGCAGCCCCAGAGTTGGCACCCATATACCCATACTGGCCTTAGTACTTGCTTGTAAATGGATAGTTTATTATGAATGGATAAGGTTGATTTTTTTCCAATCAGCCAATACATCTTCTTATATCTAATATCAAGCTCCCCTCTTTTCTTTTTGACATGGACTTTTCAGCGCAGCCTTGCGTCTAGGGTGATGCCCAAATATTTTGCTGATGTTGCATAAGGAACTTGGATATCATTTATTCCAACTAGGAAATTTTCTATTTTTTCTACTGACAGTTGCAACTTATCAGTCGCTTCTTTACTAGTGTCTCCTATCGCTAGTATGGTTGTATCATCCGCGAAGGAGGCAATAGTATTTTGTTCTAGCTCTGGAATATCACACGTATACAATAGGTACATGACCGGATCTAATACACTCCCTTGTGGCACGCCAGCTTTGATCTCCCTTAAAATGGTGTACAATTCTTCTTGTTTTACTGTGAAATATCTGTTCGCAATGAATGATTCAATGAAGTTTAGGCATGAACGTTTTTAGTTTATAATTTAAACCCTCATGATAGACTTTATCACACGCCTGTGCTACGTCCAAGAAGATTGTAGAGCAGACTTCCTTTTTTTCTAATGTTTTTTCTATTATATTCGTTATTATGTGAACTTGATCTATAGTGGAATGTTTATTTTTGAAGCAAATTGTTGATTTGGTATAGGATTTTTTCTTTCTATTATTGGTTTTAATATTTTTAATAGAAGTTTTTCAAATAGTCTTGATATCACCGGAAGGAGTGATATTGGTCGATATGATGTCACTTCATTACGAGGTTTACTTGATTTGGCGAAAAAAGTAATATGTAAAATTGAAAAGTGAAACTTTTGCTTTTATAATTTTTTTTTGAAGGTGTTATAGCTGGCTAGTTATAGGCGAAAATCTGGGCGAAATTCAGATGTTGTTTAACAAAAACTTAAGCACAATGTTTGCGAATGGGGCTTATTGTGATTATTAATGCAAGTTACATCGTGAAGTGATTTCAGTAAAAAAATTGACAAGTCCATTATGGAGTACTTTTCTACAGATCCTGCCTGGACTATATATCGATAATTCAATTTTTCATGCAATAAATTTTGGTTTTAAATTTGCTATATTTTATTTTAAAATAATATTTTACATGATTTAACCTTAAACAAAATTTACGTAGACATTTTTGACGTAGGAACAGCTTTACTAACATAATACGCTAAACGATTCATAATGTGAGCTTCTTATGTTATTTTGTAATAAATAAATACTATGTATCCACATTAGAACGACAAATTCAATACTCAAATTACACTCTATCAATAATTGAGTTTACCAAGTATTTAGATCATGCGTGTTTGTAGGAAGTTCTCAGGATTAATATTGCTTTGCACACAAACGTCGGAGAATGCTTTGCAGCGACAAGGGTCTTTGGTTTCGAGGTTTCTCCAACAGAAACTATTATCAGCAGAAGTTTCGGCGCTTTGGCATAATGAGATTTTCAGATGTAGAAAATCTGTTAAATGCAATGTCTCACTTGTAGTGTTACTCAATGTACATACTTAATTCCATTGCAAGCGATCGTACTTTTCAAACTTTGTTTTATTTGAGAAAGGAGTTCATTTTGAAGATATAAGTTAAACTCTAGTCTAAAAAATAAGATAATCGAGATAAATTTAAAGGAAAAGAATTTATTATTTACAGTTATAGTCATAAAGTCATATCCTATATTATATATACAGGGTGAGTCATGAGGAACTTTACATACTTCTACCATATGTAGAGTCCCTCAGGGAGCACATCATGTGGCCACTAAAAAATGTCAACTCCTCTTCTTTATTAATTAACAGGGTGATTTGTGTAATTGACCATTTATTTCATTTTACTGTAGTGTTTATACGGCTCATTTGATTTTTTTTAATTTTTCCATGATACTGTACACTACTATCAAGCATTCGACTGGTATTAGCTAAACTAAAAAATTCCAGGACTGGCTTTGGAAAAATTAATTTAGGGATTCGTATTAAATATTACACCCTGTATATATATTTTTTAAAATGCAATAAGTGATTTTCAAACTACATAAATAGCCAATGAAAACGACATATGCGACAATGTTGTCGCACTTTTATTAAATTTTTAGTGAACGATCAAATCTTACCAAAAATAGAACAACCATAATGAAGTATCAAATTATAAGGTATTAATTTAAACAAATGTTATAAATTTCAAACATTTTAATTAAAATGAGTTCCTACAACATAATCTAATACTTAGAAAATTAACATCTTTACTTTCACTTTGTATTATCTCTACGATAGAATCAATTGTTTTTCAATTTTAAATTTTTACTCATAGATCGTATTGGGGCATTATTTTCGATAAATAATAAATTAAATTGATTAAAAAGTCAAACCTCTTGTATGTGTTAGTTTTTGTTGATTGTAAATGATTAAAATTTTATGTCAAATAATAATACATTGCATCAACTGTACTAAATAAAAATAAATCTAAAAAAGTTTAAAATGAATGTTGGCGTTGACCGTTTGACGTTTCTTGATATTTTATACCCATTGTCATTATTGTCATTATCAATTGTTATTTATGTGTACAAGAATACATATTTCTTCTGTCATATCTACGTTAAGTACATTGTGTTAGTTTTGGTAGAGCTTTTGTTACTTTCGTTCAAAATGCCACATCAGTTTTCGACCACAGAATATGCAGACCTAATATTTGTTTATGGATTCTGTAATGGGAATGGTAGGGCTGCTAGTAGAGAATATCGCAGGAGATTTCCTAATCGTCGAACTCCCAGTCATCCAACATTTGGGTCAGTTTTTAATTATTTGCGAGAAAATGGCACTTTCCCTAGTGGAACAACAGAGCGACATGTAGATGAAGCGCAGGAAGATGACATTATGGACGCCGTTACTATGAACCCTACAATAAGCACTAGACAAGTAAGTCGAGAACTCAATGTTACTCAATCAAAAGTAAGTAGAGTCTTACAAAAAAATAATCTATACCCATATCACATTCAAATGGTTCAGCGACTACATGCTGGAGATGAGATCGATAGGTTGGAATTTTGTAGATGGATTAACAATAATCGACCAACGCTATACAGGACACTATTTACAGATGAAGCCCAATTTACCAGAGACGGGATAAATAATTCACGAAATTCACCTGTGTGGGCAGAAGAAAATCCCCATGCTATTCGAGAACGTCGTTCTCAGTTAAGGTTTTCGGTTAACGTGTGGATTGGTGTCATAAATAGCCAATTAGTAGGTCCTCACTTTTTTGATGGTCCTTTAACAGGGCAGGTCTATTTGAACTTTCTACAAAATATTTTGCCGAATTTGCTTGCCAACGCGAACGTTGCTATCCGAGGGATGTATTTTCAGCATGATGGGGCACCCCCACACTTTTTACTGGCAGTGAGACAACATCTCAATAATGTTTATGGCAACAGGTGGATAGGACGTGCAGGTCCTATTTCGTAGCCTTCAAGATCCCCTGATTTCAATCCCGTTGATTACCATATTTGAGGACGATTGAAGCAACTAGTTTACGCAGTGAATATTAATAACCGACAACAATTAATTGATAGAATTATACATTGTTGTAATACTATTAGAAACGATCCCCAGAGTAACCGTAATTGAATACGTCAATTAACAATTCGGCAACAAAAATGTGTACAGGCTGCAGGGTTCCATTTTGAAAATCTATTTTGAATTATTTTTATTTTGTTACCATTATTGTATCTTTTCCAGTTCTAATTTATGGGTTTATCATAACTATGTACATATTTTTAGTTTTTTTTTTTAAATTGTTCTTCATTATTGTTAGTAGTTACTGTTTTTTGTTGTGCAGTGACTTAGTTTATCATTTCAATTAAAATATTTGAAATTTATAGCATTTGTTTAAATTAATTACCTTATAATTTGATACTTCATTATGATTGTTCTATTTTTGGTAAGATTTGATCGTTCACTAAAAATTTAATAAAAGTGCGACAACATTGTCGCATATGTCGTTTTCATTGGCTATTTATGTAGTTTGAAAATCACTTATTTCATTTTAAAAGAAATTTATACAGGGTGTAATATTTAATACGAATCCCTAAATTAATTTTTCCAAAGCCAGTCCTGGAATTTTTTAGTTTAGCTAATACCAGTCGAATGCTTGATAGTAGTGTACTGTATCATGCAAAAATTAAAAAAATCAAATGAGCCGTATAAACACTACAGTAAAATGAAATAAATGGTCAATTACACAAATCACCCTGTTAATTAATAAAGAAGAGGAGTGGACATTTTTTAGTGGCCACATGATATGCTCCCTGAGGGACTCTACATATGGTAGAAGTATGTAAAGTTCCTCATGACTCACCCTGTATATATATATACACTTCCCCAAGAAATTAACGCACCACTTCAATAAATCAATTTTATTTCTAAAAGGGCAAAGAATAAAAAATGAAACTTCACCAGATTTACTCTACATTTTATTAGTAATTATAACAAGTTGTCTAATCATCAGAAAATGTTGAAGTACAGGAGAAAAAAAAATAAAACGGAAAATTCTAAAAAAATAATAATAAGAAAAGTAAAGTAAAATATGAAAAAAGTCTTAATAATGAGTGTTTCCACCTCTACTACGTATAACAGTCTCACATCGTTGGCCCATACTTAAAATTGATTGCCGTATTTCATTTTGGTCTAGTTCTCTCCAAATCTGGATCAGTCTCTCTCCCACTTCCTGTAAGTTGTTTGGTTATATCGGTGTCGCTCTTAATCGCCTACCAAGGATATCCCAGAGATTTTTAATCGGATTTAAATCCGGACTATGTGCTGGCCATTCCATAGTGTTAATTTCTTCCTCTTCTAGATAATTTCTGACCATCTGTGCAGCGTGAGGTCTGGCATTATCTTGCATTAGTAAGAAATTTTCACCGATATAAGGAGCAAACAGTACTACATGTTGCTCCAGGATCTCCAATATGTACCTTTCAGCTGTAACAGTTCCATTTTGTATGACCACTAGGTCCGTACGTGCGGTCAAAAAAATACCACTCCACACCATAAGGGATCATCCACCAAAAAATGTGGTGTGTGAGAAGTTACACTGAGCATTTCGTTCGTTGGGTCGTCGCAACACACGAACATATCTGTCGTTATTGTACAAACAAAATCGGGATTCATCAGTAAATAGCACTCGTTCCCAGTCAGCCTCTAACCAATTAACGTGTTCTCTGGCAAAAAGGAGTCTCCCCCTTCGATGCTCTGCAGTTAATAGAGGACCTCGGGCGGCAATCCTAGGTGTTAAGTTGTATTCCCTAAGTCGCTGGCGAACAGTTTCAGTACTTATTTGTATAGCATGCACGTCTCGAAGCTAAACTTGTAGACTTCGATGTGTTACAAAACGTTGTCGAAGAGCAGAAATTCTTAAAAATCGATCTTGAATAGGGGTAGTTACCCGGTTTCGTCCTTGCCCTGGTCTGCGAGTATGATCCCCTGTTTCGAGAAATCTTTATAACACCCGTGAGACGGATGTGTGGGACACATTAAACCGACGACCAATTCTTCGGTAACTCCAACCTTCTTCCGACAGTATCACTACTTGGGCACATTCATCTCGGGTTAAATTACGTGATTGATGCTCCATAATAAACACAATTAACAATAATCAACAATTAAACAGTAGCCGAATAAAATTCGTCAACACTTGGAAATTAGTATATTTATAGAATTAGTACATTTTTTGCTTCTTTTTGTGTTGTTGCAAAAAAAACTATAGCGATAAAACACAGTCAATAAATATAGAGTGTACGAATAGCATATACAACGGGCTTGCAAAATATAACATTACAATGTAAATTTTTATTAACGCTAATAAAATATGTTAATATTTCAAAGTGGTGCGTTAATTTCTTGGAGAAGTGTATATATATATATATATATATATATATATTCTTCTTCTTCACGTGCCATATCAAAATATGTGCCATTCTGCCACATAGAATAATTATGTTGCATTTGTTATCTGTGTCCATTCACGAATGTTTTTTTACCAAGAAACCTGTTTTCTTCCTACAACTCAACAGCCTTCTATTTTGTCTGTAAGGATCACTTATATAGTAGTATTTTATATTGATTTTTCCTCACTATATTCCCCCAGATAAGAAATTTTTCGGTGTCTTTAGCAATCGAACAACTTTTTGTCTTGGTGACTAAAGGTGCAAATCAGTTTATTATAGGAACATCATATTTTCCACCAAAGTCTACATTTGAGAAATATTCCATATTTTATGAAACCTTAAAACAAATAGCTGAAGTTTATCTATCTGCACACTATTATCTGTCTGACTGTCTGTCTTGACTGCTGACTTCAATTTACCAAACTGTGAATGATTTTCAAATGACATGTGCTCTACAACAATTCCTCTACCAGCTGCCACAGCAACTGAAGTTGAAGCCGTGCAGGGTTGTGTCTGGTATGTGTGCATACCACAATTAGTTTCAGTTCAATAGTATTGTGAATTCCACTAGTAATATTCTCGATTTGGTGCTGGTTGATATAATTGTGACCAGAGCAGAAGAAGCTCTTTTAAGGGAGGGTATGCAGCACCTTCCACTAGAATTTGAGATAGAGATGACCAAAAGGTTTCCCAATAATAATGGTTTGGTTAGTTTCTATAGGGACTTTAAGTCGGCTGACTATGTGAAAATAACTGTTTTTTTATCACAGTTCTGTTGGGATAATTTCTTTTTAGGAAAACCACTAAATTAAATTATGAATATTTTTAATGATATAGTTTAATAAGCTCCAGAATTATTTATCCCTCTAAAAAGTTAATTAAAACGTAGATTTCCTTCTTGGTTTTCACCAGAGTTGAAGAAATTGATAGTTGAAAAAAAGAAATCTCACACAAAATATCTTTTATCTAAATCGCATCTGGATTATCGCACTTTTTCTCAAATGAGGGCCAACTGTAAATTGTTAAAGCTGAAGGCTATAATCATCATATTTATTTAACAGAAACATCACTAAGAAATAATTTGAAGGGACTTTGGTCGTTTGTGAATTCACAGGGAAAGCCTTCCTTGCCCACTGTGTTGAGTTATGGTGGTGTTGAGTCCAGTCGTGACATACCCAGTAATCCACCTTCATTTGGCCTTACTAACTTGATTGGTTTCAACATAACTACATATATCTGATATTTATTTAAAATTATCAGAACTGGATGTGAAAAGGGGTCCTGGTCCTGATGGATTGCCTCCCAGCTTTATCAAGAATTGTTGTTTTATATTATCTAGACCCCTTTTTCACATTGTTAATCTATCCTTAAATAAATTTCCAGAATGCTGGAAAAATAGTTTTTTAACACCTATTTTTAAAGCGGGAGATTTATTGGTGAATAATTATATGCCCATTAGTAAAATCAGTGTAATACCAAATAGTCTAGGCGGGATCTGTTTTGGATTGGACATTTTCCATAGGAAGCTATTTTTTTGCTGGAATCCCTTCAGGATGTGTCCAATATCGATAATCACGATATGCGCCATTCGCAAACCCTGTGCTAAATTTTTTATTTAACAAAATCTGAAAACAATTAAAAATTTCTCATTTTTTTGCTCCTATTTTCGTTTATAATTCGGAAAATATTGATCCTACAGAAAAAATTATAAGAAGTAAAAAGTTTCGTTATTCAATTCTACACAATATTTCGTTAGCTAGAAATTGAAAAATTAATGTTTATTGTTGAAAAAATAGCAATAATTATATAATAAAAAAAAAAGTACAAAAAAATGAAGTTAATCCTTTAAATGTTTTCGACTTTCTAAACTTGACTTACAAGCTCCATATTCCGCCTAGAGAAACTTCTTAATATGTTTAAAACGTGTGCTAAATTTTGTTAAGATCGGTCAGATAGGTTTTGCATAATAATTTTGCAATCCAGCCTACTAGGAAAAAAAAAATCGCAAATTTCCAAATTTATAGTAGGCCCTAAATAAACCTCTCAGATAGTTGCAATTTTTTTTACATATAAAAGAAGGCTCCAACTTTCAAACGCTTTTTGTAAAATTCAAATCGGTTCACTAGGAGAGCCTAGAAAATTTTTTAAAATTTTAAACATTTTTTATATATATATTAGGCTTATAAACAAATTGAATAACTTTACGAGCTTTAAACATATCAATTTCAAAATTTATACACTTAAAGAATATTAAAAGACGCTTCTTTAAAAAAAAAAGATAAATTCGGCTTACTGGTTGCCGAGATATTCAAGGTCAAAGTTGACATACATTTGCCGTGTAACCATAAGTGATAGAGGGCTTGTTTTTAAACAAATACGAATAATTGTTTATTGCATATTTCCCAAATTGGGAAATTTGCAATAAACAAATGTATGTTAAACAAGTAATTGCATTTTTTCTTCATGCATTTTTTTTGAGCTTGCAATTTATACATTGAAGTAAATTGTTACTTTTAGTAAACAAATATGTATTTATAAATTGTTAATAAATAATTTAAATTGTTAAGACAAAGGCGAACGAAAAAAATTTTTTTTTTCATAAATAAACTCAATCTCTAATAATTTTTTTTAAGTCTTTCTTTTTTTAAAAGGACAAGAATCTTCAGGTCTTATTTCTTCCTTAAAACCTTCATTTTCCATTTCAATATCTTCATCCTAGATCTGTAAATTTAATGTTTCTTCTCCTTCATCTGTAGCTTTATTTTGTGCCTCTAGAAAATCTAAGGAATCCATTCTTGTACAAAGTTTTTTACATTTGCAACTAATATTTCTGAATAATGAGTCAGGTAGTAATACCTGCTCAGTTTGTATTGGCTCAAGACCATTTTGAGTTAGTTCCCACCCCCACTCAGTAGCATTCAGGTTATTTCCAAGCCACTGCTGTACTTGGAAATATACACGAAGCGAGTGTTGCTCAGCTGCAGATTGTGTTGGTGGCAGCATGGACAATTGAAAACAATTTAACAATTTTGCTTTTTCCTTGATAAAAAAATGCAGAGGTTGTATCACCACCTTATAAATTTTGAAATTGATATGTTTAAAGCTCGTAAAGTTATTCAATTTGTTTATAAGCCTAAAAAATGTTTAAAACTTTAAAAAAATTTCTTTCTTTATATGTAAAAAAATTTGCAACTATCTGAGAGGCTTATTTAGGGCCTACTATAAATTTGAAAATTTGCGATTTTTTTCCAGTAGGCTGGATTGCAAAATTATTATGCAAAACTTATCCGACCGATCTTAACAAAATTTAGCACAAGTTTTAAACATATTAAAAAGTTCTTTTAGGCGGAATATGGAGCTTGTAAGTCAAGTTTAGAAAGTCGAAAACATTTAAAGGATTAACTTCATTTTTTTGTACTTTTTTTCCAATTATTGCTATTTTTTCAACAATAAACATTAAATTTTCAATTTCCAGCTAACGAAATATTGTGTAAAATTGAATAACGAAACTTTTAACTTTTTATAATTTTTTCTCTAGGATCAATATTTTCCGAATTATAAACGAAAACAGAAGCAAAAATATGAGAAATTTTTTTCAGATTTTGTTAAATAAAAAATTTAGCACAGGGTTTGCGACTGGCGCATATCGTGATTATCAATATTGGGCACATCCTGAAGGGATTCCAGCAAAAAAATAGCTTCCTATGGAAAATGTCCATTATGGTCTCAATTTCTACAGATCCCGCCTAGTCTAAAAGATATTTGAATGTTTCATAGGTGGCTATCTTTAAGTTTCACTTGAAAAACAGCTAGTAAACCAACAATTTGGATTTCGGAATAGCAGATCAACTGTATGTAATATACTATTGTTTGTCGACTTCCTGAGGAAGGCTATGGAGAGGGGCTGTAGGATGCATGCCTACACACTGATTTCTCCAAGGCCTTTGATTTGGTGAACCATAATATTTTAATAGTTAAACTTTAAAAAGTGGGTGTTGATGGGCCACTTCTTAGATGGCTGAGAACATACTTGATTGACCGAGTTCAGATGGTGCGTATTAGGGATTTTGTTTCCCTTGAGATTAAGGTTTATTCAGGAGTACCCAGGGTTCTCATCTGGGACCCCTGTTATTTAATATATTCATCAATCATATACACTACTGCTTCCAGCACAGTTCACCTCTTCTTTTTGCGGACGATGTAAAGTTCTTCACAATTATCAATAATACAGAAAATTGTGCTATTCTTCAACACGATCTGGATCGGTTGAGTGAGTGGAGTGTTTTGAAGGCCATGGCCCTGAACGCATCCAAGAGTCATGCTGTTTCTCTTGGACGATCAAGAGACCCAATCGAATATAATTATAATATACAGAACATTCTCGTTGACTGGGTTACCGAAATTCGTAATCTGGGAATTAATTTAGACTCTAAACTTTTATTTGAATCGCATTATATGTCAATATTTTCCTAGAAATGCTTGGCTTTATAAAAAGATTCACTAGAGATTTTCAGAATATTAAAGCAATTAAATTACTATATTGTTCTTTAGTCAGACCCCATCTAGAGTATTGTTCTTGTATATATATATATTTAGGGATTCTACAGTATTCACTGCCTTCCCTCGCTCAACCGTTTCCATCTCTCTCTGTTGTTCCATTCTCCATCGTTCAGTCCTCTCTTCTACTTCGTTCCTCCAGGATTTTCGGGGTCGTCCTCTTTTCCTCCTTCTTATGGGGCTCCATTCGGTTATTCTCTTTATCCATCTGCTGTCGCTAGTTCTTCTTACATGTCCATACCACTTTAGTCTTTTTTGTTCTATATATGTTAGTATGTCTGTTTCTATTGATGTTCTTTGCTTTATTTCGTCATTACTTCTCCTATCCATTCTTGTTACTCTGCAGCATCTTCGCAGGCATTCCATCTCTGTTGCTACTATCTTACTGCTGTTTTTCTTGTTTATGATTCAATTTTTAGCCCCATATGTCATAATACTTCGCACTAATGTTTTATAAATCTGCGTTTTTGTCTTCATATTTAGGTGTCTATCCCACCATACTGAGTTAAGTTGTCGGATTGCTGTTCTTGTTTGTCCTAATCTTTGTGTAATTTCTTCCTCTGTTGTTGCCTTTTTCGTGATTATAAACCCCAGGTATTTGAATTTATCCTTTCCTTTGATTGTTACGTTGTCATCAATCTGTAGATCTTCTATGTCTTCTTCACTTGTAGATAGGTACTCTGTTTTCGCGAGGTTAATATCTAGGCCAGCCTTGGTATATTCTTCTTGTAGTTTCTTCATCATGTAGCTGAGGTCGTCTTGGTCTTGTGCAATCACTACTTGATCGTCTGCAAAACTTAATGTATATAGGTATTCGTTCCGTACCGGTACTCCCATGCCTTCGCATTTTCTTTTCCATGTAGTCAAGGCTTTCTCTAAGTACATTTTGAATAGGGTTGGAGATGTGGAACAACCCTGTAGGAGCCCTTTTGTTGTGGTGAAGTCTCATATGATTCTTGTTCCCATTTTAATGGACACTTTATTTTCTTTATACAGAGCTTTTGTAGCTTCTATGAGTTCCGTCTGTATTTCTAATTTGTACATTGCCTCCCATAGTTCTGACCTTGGTACAGAGTCATACGCCTTTCTCAGGTCCACAAATGCCAAGTGTATATCTCTATTTTTTGCTTTTTTATTGTTCTTGTGTACTCTGTAATTTTATGATCGTAAATTTGGTTTGAAGGGGATAAAAGATTGTGGATTTCATTTTGATATATTTTTGAAGAAAAAATTGTTGTTTTATAAGCGAAATATGTAATAAAAGAATAAAGAATACACATTGTCAATATTCCAGTTGTTTTTCAAAAAAAATCTTAATTTATTTTTTATATATAGGTCTTCAAATTGACTCAATAAAAGAGATGACGGCATACGGTTAAATTCGACTTAGAGGACTTGGAGACCTCTCTTAAATAAAATATCGTCCGCTACACTCGTCAGTCAAAATCCCACTGTCACAAATATTCGCGACAAGACGATGCCAATTAAGTTGGTAAACTCCAGTTCTACAGTTCAGATGTAGACATATTTTTTTCAACTAGGAACTTACTGTTTCTGGTAAGTAATTCAATTACATCGGAATTGTTCCATATAATTCAACGTCAGATGCAAAGTTTGTCCAATTAATTATATTATAGATGGCCGCTATGACTGACTTTTTTCTGCAATTTTTATCTTATTTCCTTCTACAGTTAAATTTTTTCTTATTTCTGATCATACATGTTCTAATGACAGTTTGTCAAAAGATTATAATAAAAACAAATCCCATCAAAGATAATATTCCGGTTGTTTTTTAATATGGTCAACTATAAATCAATTTAATATTGTGAAATAAAATTATAGAGTAGTTTCTTATAAAATAAACGTAAGTTTATTTAAATTTATTTTACACTTCGTTTCGTTCCTCGCTTCCGTAAAAACCTGCAGTTTTATCAGAGTCGCCGTGGGTGGTAAAAACACGTGAACAAAAGTAGCACAAACACCCTTAAACACGTATTTAAAGACGAAAGCGCATACATCAGCCGTGTAACATTTAGATATTATGTCAGTGAACCTGTAACAATACAGTGTGTTTAAATTAGTGTAAAGTGCCCTAATATCGGATACTTTTTTTTGAACCCTAATAATAGTTTTAAAACGTCAATTAATTTATGAATATTTTAGAGCAAAACAAGTAATAGACTATGGAGAATCATTTATTGAACGAAAATAAATCATTTCTATGAAGTAAAAAATAAAATTTAAATTTTTATAAAAAACGGTAAATTTAGACTGACAAAAAAAATGTTCTTAATACCGGATATTAGGATAACGGGATAAAATTAGCCATCGAGGCAGAAATCACAAATATGTGTGTCTGTTTTGTCTACATTGGTGCAGTCGGTGTGAGCCCACTTAAAACACTGAGCACTGAATCCATTGTTCGCCCGAGGTATCTTCAGAGAAGAGTCCAGTACAAAACATACATTCTGCTCCATGTAAGAATCATCATCTAAAACGAATTCCATTATTTATTTTATTTACTCCATTATTTGGGAACATTGCATCTATTTCTTGTTTTCTTGAGACATTAATGCACATTAGGTTATTGAAAATTCTTCATAGAAAAGCAATGTGCCAATAGAAACAAATTTATATTCCTGTACAGCGGAATAGCCAAAAGCAAACAAGCTCAGTAAGGAGTAGGCCTCTTAATGCACAATAAATATAGTAACAATATTCAAGAAATAAGATATATAACGAACACATGATGCTAGTTTGCCTTAAACTTCACCAGACGACACTTAATATTATCCCCGTGTATGCACCGGATAACAGCAAAAACAAAGAAGACAAAGATGCTTTTTATGGACAGCTCCAAGATCTACTGGACACTACAAAAGCCAGACCTAAACGCCAGAGTCGGCAACATACCTGCGGCTGGAATTACATAAAGATTTAACGAAGAAACGCTCAACGATAACGGAGAAAGACTTCTAGAATTTTGTTTAATGAATAAACACCGAATTAATTCACATACACACATACAATAACACATACTTTGACCACCCAATACAACATAAGATCACCTGGTCAGTTACAAGAGGGAGTAACTCTTTGATTGACTACATTATAACAAACAGGCAAATACACCCCAAGAATTTAATAGATATGCGCACTCTTTCTTCCGCCAATGTAGGATCCGACCATGGCCTGGTACTAGAAAAAATAGATATAGCAATCACCACACAAGGCAAGCGAAATACAAAAGTAGAAAAGAAATTTAACAAAGAAAGCTAAGAAGAAGAAGGGACACACAACTTGTATAGAAACAGACTAATAGAAAAGCTAAACAGCCATAACCGAGAGATTTAAAAGAATATAGAAGAATTCTGGAAAATTAATATTAATTAATAATAATTATATAACTAGAAGCTTTAGGTAAAAGAAAAGTTAACAGAAATAAACGGGAATACAAAACTCCATGGTACGACGAAAGGGTGAAAGCACTAGCAAATGAAAAGAAACAGGCTTTCCTAACATACAAAGGAGTGAAGACACCAAAGGCACGAGAAGACTACGTAAGAATCAGGAATAGAGTAAACCAAGAAATAGATAACATCAAAAAAGAACACTGGGAGAAATTTACCCAAGATATGGACTACGACCTCTATGGATCCCAGAAAAAGGTGTGGAAGATGATAAGGACACAAAAAACAGAAATGAATAAATTTGTACGCATAGATAACATTACGGAGGAACAATGGATAATGGAATAAAAAAATTAAAAAACAGAAAAGCACCTGGTCCTGATAATATAAACAATGAACTGCTAAAATATGGAGGAACAACACTACGCAAATGGTTCCTAAAATTATTCGTCGATATAATAAATACCGGAGTAGTACCAACGGAATGGAAGGAAAGTCTCCTGCTACCGATACTTAAAAAGGGAGACTCGAGAAATCCTGAAAATTATAGAGGCAATAGTCAGATGAATAGTACATTAAAATTGTTAGCGGCAGTCGTAAAAGATAAAATCGAGGAAAAAGCCAACCAAGGCAGATAAACAACAAGGCTTCCGGAAGAACCGCAGCACAATAGGATTATTAGACAAATAATAGAGAAGTCTCTTGAATATGTAAAACCAGCATACATGTGCTTTGTAGATTTAAAAAATGCTTTTGACAGGGTGAAGCGAAATGACATCTTAAATTTATTACAAGCTGAACAAATAGACCATCAGATAATAAGGACAACTAATGAAATTAACAAGAACAACAAGACCAGAGTTATAATGCCAACAGGGGAAACATAATGCATAGAACTAAAAGGAGGAATCCGCCAAGGAAACTCGCTCAGCCCATTGTTATTCAGTATGGTGATGAATCAAATAATTCACTAAGTAAGAAAACGACACGGATACCACATGGGAGCGCATAAAATCACGATAGTATGCTATGCTGATGATGCAGTACTAATTGCTGATAACAAAGATCCTACAAAGACAGCTTCACACCTTCAATATCACAGCAAACAAACTTAATATGAGAATATCAGTAGAAAAAACTAAATGTATAGTGATCAGTAAAGAGCCACGTAGATGCAAACTAGAAATAGATGGCAAAATTATTATCATTATCATTATCATCAGATTCTATTTTAAGTAAGTTTAGCATAATATTGGATATTACTTACTGACGTACTAGTATTATTTAACTAACCTACTTCGTCTACAGCAATCGAAAATAATAGATTAAAATATTTCATTTGACATATCATCACCCTGTACATGACTAATTGTTATTGCGTGTTCCATTTTTCTTATTTTAATTACATTTTTTATTTGTGATATCTCCGCCCCTGTTCATATTGCTTCCCCGGTCACAAATATATCAAAACAAAATAGCGTCGTAAGGATATTGCACCTTCTACCTTCAACATTGCATGTGCACCTCACATTATTTTCCTTTCCAGCATTCTGATATATAGTCAGTCACCTGTAAACCCTGAAAAATACTAAATAAAATATATAAAACATTCCGTATTATCTTTCTCTAACACGAAATTCATTTACAATTTTTTAATACAGTATAATCTAAATACATTTTTTTTTATTTTTGTAAACTCATTTTAACTTATTTTTAAAGATTGTTATTTACGGTAATTGGTGGCAAAAACACGCAGTTTCGTTATGTCCTGTCATCTTCAAAAATTGTAATAGTTTAGAACTTTTCCAATGTTATTACGGGAGAGCTTACATATTGTTTTCCATTATAAGTATCGACAGTAGTTCTATAAGTTCACTAATAAATGAAAAACAGTTTTTAAAAAATCTTTACTTGCGTACTCTTCCCCCTACAAATGGAGCAGTAGTACGCAAGTGCGTATTTTTGCCCCAAAACTAAAATGTATACAACCTCAAATAAAAAAAATGGTAGGCGTTTAAAAGAAACCAATCTTTCTTGAAAAAAACCAAACTTAAAATACAAAACGTTAATCGAAAAGAGAAATGTATTTGGCGAGGTCGTCAGAGAATCCTACTGCATTTAAAAATCTGAAAGAGCTGGTTTTTATTGGCTTTGACATCTTCAAAAATACGTCTTCATAACGATCATCATTGACTTTGCCGACTTTGGCAATAAATAATCTGTATGATTTATTTCCAGAAGCTTTCACTACGACAAAGTCATCAGGTAAAATATTTGGTACATGAATGTCTTGCTCTTCATCTTTATCGGAAAAATGAACGTCACAAGAATCAATAGTTTCTTTATAGGAGAATGTTACTGATTCATCAGATGATGATTCGTTGAAAGCTATTTTTATTTTATATTTTTTATGAGCTGAAAACAAGTGACTTTTTCAACTTTGAAAAAATGGGCAAAGTATCGAAAAGTCCGTTTATTAATAGGAAAGGGAACACACACAATGAACTGTTTCTATCACCTTAAATTGTGCACATGAAAGTCTAAAGAGACCACCCTGGCAATATGTTTTATAAAACAACATTTCCCCAGAAAAATTTTAACTATCAATTTTAAAAGGAAAATGAGGAGTTTTCTCGATGGTCTCCTACCAAAGATATTGGACTAAATAAATATTGAAAAATCAATTCCAATTTATATTTCAAAATATAACCAACTAATGGAATTGTTAGAATGGGTTTACCATTCCTTCTATAAATCTTTAAAAACAGCAAAAAATAGAGTTGTCGTTAACGAAGACAATTTTTCATGTTCCGAAGATGATTAACTGCTTTTTAATTTAAGTTTTACATTATTTTTCTAAGGTTAAGTTCTGTTTATAAGGTTCTTTTCCTAATAAAGTCATACCAAAAGGCGGTTGACTTTAAATTCTGACGAACAGATTTGTTTTAACCAAATTGTTTGTGATATTTTTTACGCTCAATACCTATGGATTTTATTATAGAAATAGCTCCAAGAAAATGGTTTTAAGATTATCATACTTTTGTTTATAACTTCGTCGCAAATGCCTGTCAACTTTGACCGATTATATCTCAGGAGCTACTGCTCGTAATTCAACGTCTTTTTTTATATGAAAAACGTCTTGCCGTGTCTTTTTCAATGCGTTTTCTGAATGTGTCCATAGGAAGTGGACTCTTCTGAAATTTTCTTAAGCTTTCATTAATTTGGCCCTGATAATTTTCTCAATGGGATGTTTATGGTATACATTTTGCATAGCCTTGACTGCGCTGAGAGAGTGAGAAAGGACTAGACAACGAAAACAGTCATATTGGTTGGAGTTATATTTTTTTGGGGGATTCAGATTAGTTTCCCGTAGGCATATTACATCAGGAGATTGTTCACCAATTAGGTGACGGAGCATAGCAAGGCGATGGAAAAAACCATCAATATTCCACTGAAGTAGAGACTTGAATTTATTGTTGGCTTAACTGAGATGTGTCACTTTCCGCTTCCGATGCCTCACTGTTAATATAATTATGGATTTTTTTCTTATGGACGTGAATTTACGTTTTATGAATCTTTCCTTTAAATGGGGATAAACTTGACTGAGCATAAGGGACAAAGCTGGTAGGTCTGTGGTATATTCTTGAATTATGGTTATAGGATCTGTTGACCCCGTGATATTCATTAGGAGCATGTTAAGTTGATCAACGTTTAGAGGGAAAGATAGAGGGTGATTTTCTATGAAGTTTTTAGCAGAGTCAAGTAAGAGAGAAAATGGGCATTCAGAAGTTCTTGCTGAACTAATTTTAGCTTTTTTAGATTTTGTTTGGACTTTAGGTGGTGGAAAAATGTTACACATTCTTTTGAAGATGGATCTGCTTCAGCTGAAATAATTTCATCAAAGTTTCTTTTTGGTTGATTAATTATGTGACTGTCCTTATTTGATGCATCTACTTTGTTCGGTATCTCCGGGATATTAGAAATAGACATTTGTTCACACTGAGAAGGGTTTGTGTCATCGGATGCTTGCAAGGATATATTTGTTGCGCTGGATACCGATGCTTTATTGTTTTTGTTGGGGTTTAGTTGAACTAGTGGTTCGGAGCACTGTGAAGCGATGTGTCCTGGCTTCTTGCATCTTAAGCAAACTAAACTGTCTTGAGAAGTGAATATTCTATATGTCGTGTTGTCAAAAACAAGAGAAAATTACTCTGGCAGTGTTAGATTGTGAGGACTGATATAGATTTGTCTTCGAAAACTAAGGATGTGATTGTACTCAGGCATAGAAGCACTTATTTTGAGGAAGGTCATGGGGGAGACAGGAACTATGCCGATTTTTTGTAGCTCATTGATTAGCAAGTCGTGCGGTATTGAAGGACATATGCCGGAGAGCACAAGTCGTTCCGCTGGTGCAACTAACCTTCTTGCTCTGACAATTTCACCTTGTATTTCTATTTGACCATGATTATTCATAAAATTGTCCACTATTTGTTTATTGGATAAATACATACATATGCGATTATTAGATAATCTAGAAGAGAAGATTATATTTTTCGGTTGAATTATATTTCCAAGTGGGAGAAGGTAGTCTTGAAGTTTGGTGTTTTCTAAGGCACTTAAGATAATTGCTTGGGACTTTAAAGGAAATTGCACTCTCGACGCTGCCAAAGAGTGTGACTGTGATGTGTTTATTTGATTTTGATAGTCTTGTATTGTAGAACTGTTGTGTGATTCCATGTTTGAATTCATTTCGATAAACGTTTGTGAAAAGTAAGTCCGACCCTGTACACCTGCTAAAACAGGTATATCGGTCTTTACTAAAAGCGGTTATTTGCTGGTAAAACTGGATTTGTTTATTGAAAACAATAACAAATAATTGCAATTTGCTGACATTAATGCTAATTTAACTGGATATTATGTAAAGAGTTTATACACTTACAGTTTATTTCAATATATCACTAAGATTCACAATTTATAACTTATATTAAACTTTGTTAATGTTAAAAATATTCGGAGCCAACATTGAATACAACATTATAGTTATCGATGCAGAACCCAACTCTCGAAACTTATTAAAGTACCTATTATATATGTTTAATGTCAAATTTATGTAAATATATCCAATACACTTTTGTAGTTATTGATAAATCCCAATAAAATAGTTAAATATTTAAATGAAATCACAGTACAACACATCCCTTAATTACAAAATTGGAGAAACAAAAGAGCCTTGTCGTGTAGGGATGTAAGACATAGTTGGCATAAAATGAAAATAGTGTACGGACTATGGACAAGTGCCTCATCAGCGGTCCTTTGAGGATAAGGGATTGCCACCATTTACAACACAAGTTGATACTCAAGCAAATACCAGTCCATATTTGATGTTTGAGGTCCCGTTTCTATGCTAACATTTTCCAAACTGTGATTGTGTGTACACCCCGTTTAAATACTGATTTAATTAAATGTAAATAGGGGCTAAAGGAGTTGAAGTTTCCTTTCATGCTATTTCTAGTATGTGTGCATGTAGTTTCACGAGATTAATCTGTTTTGCTTTTAGTTTTAAATACGTGATATGAAATGTATGATGATGCTATATTCAGGATTACACTATGTATAATTAATTACAAAAACGATTTTATATTAAATAGCTACACTAATAAGATATTTGTTTCAGAGTTTATAAAATATGTTACTTTTGTATATTTTTTGTACGAATACTGACAAAATTAAGTGAACGATATTACATTCGAATGTCCATGAAACATTTTTATTCCATGGAAATATAATTCCAATATTTTGTATAAAAAATATATTTGTAAACAGTGAGTATGCTAACTTTACGGTAAAGCTAGCATAGTCGTAGCTATATCTCGGCAAGGAAAAGGGTATTGGGCTCATCTTAGCGTCCTATTCTATCGATGATTAATTGCTGTTGATTGTTATATTAACCAATTCCCAAATGCTACCCCATCATCCCCTAGCTCAAAACACACCCCAAAAAGGAACTAATTGCTAATTTATTGCCACAGTTTTATGCCAAGAAACAATATATTGCTGTAATCGCTCTCAAGAAACAATGGCTATGCTAACTTTATGGTAAAGATAGCATAGCCTTAGCTATATATCGACAAAGAAAAGAGGGCGTATCTTTACACATCCAACGGTCACTCAACTGCTGGTCTCTGTTACACTATCAACTGACAATATTATTCAGATAATTTGGCGCTATAAAAAATCGGATGGTGCCATATATTATTGAATGGACACGCTATGGCTTCAATATTGCAGAAATTCTTATAAATCACAAATAATTGCACTGATGCTAATAACTGGGTACATGCCGGCAACTGGGTAGCTTACCCTATAAATATATAGATGCAAACATAGATCTTTTTTTTACAAAAGTTTTGGGAAGTCTAAAACATATCTAAACCTGCTATTTTGTCTCAGGACGATGAAGCTTATGAGGATATTTTTTTAAAAATTCTTAACTGTTCGAGAGCCAGTAGGTAGATTTTGTTTTTCTTCCATTTCGACAACCCAATTACCTTTTGTTCGATAGCTATTCTCTGAATTTGTCAGGCATATCGACGTTTTTGTATATTAGAGAATCGTTTCAGAAAAATTCGGAATCTCAAAAAAATATGCTATCTAATTGTTAATTCGTCTCTTTTTGCCAAAATCTGTGTTCGTGTTCTTCTTCGCCGCCAGTATACGTAATCTTTGAGGTGTAACACTAAATGATACTTTATCTACTGTTTCTAAACTTTAAAAGGACATCTCTTGTCCATTTCACTTAATTTTTGATATTTTCGTTACTGCTTCACTTTGACAAATTAAAGTAAACAAAGAAATTTAAAAGAAAAAAATTTCTCTGAAGATCGACTTTGTCTAAATCTTTCCAAGAATATTTTTTTCAAGAATCCAAGAATCCAAGTAGAACGAAAAATTGCGGAATTATGAACGAATATCAGATAATGTTTATTTGTATTTTCTATACAGAGGTCAATACTGTGGTTTTGCATAATACCTTAATATTTGCATAATAAATCATAGATAATTGTTAAATTATCTATGATTTGCTAAAATTACACAATCTTTATTAGAATAAATAATAATAAAAAAAGATTTTTTTCCCTTATAGTTCAAAATAGTTCAACATTTATCAAAGTATCAAATAAAAATCGTTTTATATAAATAGATGAGAAGTTTATAGACTTACATAAATTAAAAGTGGTTTGTTTGTATCTATCAGAGAGGTAGACAATCATTATTTGGAATCCAAATTTTTTTCAACTGAGGTGATTTAGAATGTTGAAATACGCAATTTGTCTGTTTGCTCTTAGTTACTTGGTAAACAGTAAGGTAAGTAGTTAGCTATTATTCCTGTCACTATAAAAGCGCCTAATGTCGATTTTAAGATGGCTTCATATAGTTTAGAAGCAATTCAACAATTTTTTTTACCCTTTAGCTAGGTGAAAAGGATCAATCTCGCGAAATCTGAACATCGAGGTCACGCACCGAAAAGCGTAAGCTCGATGGCCAGCCTCTTCGGGCGCTCAGCCGGTGAGGAGAAAAATATTTATTTTGTCAATTTGGCGGCTGAGTGATCAAGCACACAATCCGGACAGAGAGACACCGACTTAAGTCAATGGCTGCTGTTCGGAACACACATTTTAGGGGAGACAAGTCAAAAGTCAAGTAAATTGTCTGATCATACTTAACAATATAAAAAAATATTTTTAAAGAAAAAATGTCTGGTAGAAAATTGCCCATTGATAACTTTCTGTGTATTCTTGGCACTGGAATAGTGGCATGTATGTCTTAGGGTTGGGCTTCTGCTACTAGTTTAGTTAATAGGTCGGTTATAGTTAACAATGCATATTCGACAGTTACGTTTTTCTGTCAGCTTATCTTTTATCAGAACTGTTTTTGTTTTCTTTTGCAACTGCTTTGCAAATGCAATTTTTTGTTTGACCTGATTTGTTTGTATATTGATTAATTTATGGGGGTTGTTGGGTTAATTGTTGATTGTATGGTCAAGGTATAAAGAAAAAGTTTGGTATATTACCTTGTATCCGTTTTGTTCAATAAGCATCTGTGGTTGTAAAAATTGCATTAGTCGAGGTTCATATTTTTGGTCATTTGTGGTATTATTTGGAACGACTGCATTACGGGCGTAGTTGTGGTGACCATTTGGATATTTTCCTTGTTTATGGTATATTTGTTTATCTTTCACTGACTTGTATGATTCCAATTATTAAATAATCCTACGTTGGTTGACACATTTTCACCATCAGCTTATTATTTATTTATTTGATTTTTATAATCGGCACACCTATTGTTACAGACAAGGCAAAAAGCTCGAAATCGTTTAGAAAAATGTTCCCATGAGATTTTTTTGCATAATCACTTTTATAAAATGCCCCAAAATAAGGTTTAAGAGGTCGCCCAGGCGAAAAGTTGTTCAAGTTATTTTAAACAATTTTTTTTTAACAAATTGTAACAATAAATTTTTTACGATTTTCAAGGCTTAAAAACTTAAGTAACAAACATTATTTTTGAATTCACCAAGACTTAAATCCAAGTGTAAACCTTGCTCTATAATTTTCCAAGTATTTTGGGCCTATTTTAATTTAATGAAGAACTTATGATAGGACGGGCGTTCGGACTAAGTCATTTATAAGATAGAGAAACAAAATCTAAGCCACAAATTTTTGCTGGTTTAAATTCTTATTAATATATTCAAAAATAATATTTTTTACTTGCGTTTTTGAACCTTGAAAATCGTAATTTTGCTGTTTTGTTCAAAATGATCTAAAAAAATCAAAAAAATTTGTCTGGGCCGAAAAAATTGATTGTTACAATGTATTTAACCCTGCGTTGGTGTGGTGCCTAAAACTCACGTGTCTGGTGTGGTGGGGCGTGACATACCCCATAGCAATAATATTTTCTATCTATGTTATGTAAATTTTAAGTTAAGCTTTTATAATTATAATATTTTGTTTAAGGTTGCTGTTACGAGATTTACGCAGGAAGGAGTTGTAGAAAAAATAAATGACTGTGCGAAGAAATTAGGCACTACATCTCTATCCCTGGAGAATCTCATTAGAGCTATAGAACAAAACCAGGACGTAGAAGTTATGAAAAAGTTTAATCTATGCTCATTAAAAGCTGTTGGTACTTTAAACGACAACAACCAAGTTGACTATGTGCAAGGCTCCAAAAACATGAGGATGTTCTTTCCCGAAAATGCTGAAGAAATTATTCAGAAGTGTTTCAAGAAACTAGAAGATCCTATAGAGGATGCTTATAAAATGAGTGTATGCATGCTTAGTCTTGCAAAAGAACATTAAATAATTTATGTAATTAGTGTATAGTCTATCTGTATAGATGGCAAATAACAAAAAATGCTTATAAGGTTTTTTCAGTTTTGTGTAAACATTTAATAAACTAATTAAATATTTTACTATTTTTGTAAATATTATTTAAAATAAATGTAAAAATAAAAAAATAGTATAAAAGTTTTTTTCATCTCTGCTGTTTTTAACATCCTTTTTGTCCCCTCTGTGCCAGGTCTTGTTTCTGCTGCGTATGTCATTATTGGTCTGACGACCGTTTTGTAAATTCTGCCTTTCGTTTCTTTCCCGATATTTCCATATTGTTTCATATACATCTTAGTAAATTTGCTGTTGTAACCATCTCTGGTGTTGGTGGTTCATTATCGTCACTTTTAGCAAATAAGGATCAAAAGTAGTCTACCCGTGGTTCATTCTGAATATGTTTCGTTTTTATTAGTTCGTTCATCTCTTTTCTTTGTCCTCTGATCATTCATCATATTTCTTTTTGTGTTCCATAGAAGTCGTGTTCTATCTGTTTTGAGAAACGCTGCCAGTGTTCCCTTTTTATTTGTCTAACTAAAGTATTCGTTACTGGAGAGATTCCACTCGCATTTAGAAGACAATATCTAAGTCTTTCTCATGCCGCAGCAGTATCGTCTAATCAAGATAATCCTGTTATACACAACGTATTCGCTGACCGCTTCAAAAGTTGTTTCCAAACTTCAAATCAAACTGATCACCCTTTCTATTACCGCCTACATACCTACTTGTTAACAATGGGTATCCATTTTCCAATCACCTAAGATATCTCCTCAATTCAAACCCCTCCTCCTTGGACAATTCGACTTCCCTCTACTGACACCAGCTCATTGCGCCTAAACAAATCAGAAACGCCAGCAAGTCAAATTAATCAAGAATTTCTAAAAATATTAAGCAAATATGGTAGCTGTTTCAAAGTTTACACCGATGCCTCCAAAAACGAAGACGAAACTGGGGCAGCAATCTACTCATCAGATTATACAGAAGCTTACAAATTACCTTCATATACAACAACGTTCTCAGCTGAACTGTATGCGATACTAAAAGCACTAGTTCTGATATTTAACAAAAATAAAAAGAGAAATTTCATTATTACAGATTCTCTCAGCTCAATAATGGCATTAAACCAACTCTACTGTAATCATCCACTACTCCTTCTCATTAAAAAGAAACTAAAACATGCAGAAAATATAAACATTAAAGTTAATTTTATATGGGTACCGTCACATACTGGAATCGAAGGAAACGAGGTTGTAGATAAAATAGCAAAAAATGCACCTACTAACCCAAACGCAGAAGAGAATACGAAAGATTTTCACACCGATCTGAAAGCTTTCTTTAAAGAAAGGATTAATTCAATATGGCAGGATACATGGAAGAACTCCCCAACCAAGCTGTACGAAGTTGATAAGAATCATAAAAAAATCCCAAAATTTAACAATAGAAGACAACAAGTAACCTTCACTCGCCTCCGGAGTGGCCATACTCGGTTAACACACGACTACCTACTAAAACGTACTGATAAACCTGTGTGTGATATGTGTAAAAGTGTCTTAACGGTAAAACATTGTTTATTGCAGTGCCCCAAGTACGATGTGCAACGCAAAATGTATAACATACCATCAACATTAAACAGTGCTCTTGGAAAAGACAGTAATACTAAAAATATTTTCGCCTTTCTCAAAGACTGCAAGCTGATATCAAAAATCTAATATTTTACTGTGTCTAGATCTAGGTTTATTTCTATTTATGTATTGCTATAGTTAATATTCTATTGTTAAGTTCTAACTCTGTATCACAATCCATACACGCTAATAACCCTGCGTGGTTGATGCGTTATATAAGGAAAAAAAAAGTATTCGTTCCATTTCTGATTCGTTTAAAGTGGTTGTATGCCTGTTGTATTTGTTGTGTTCTGTATTGTAAAAAGGCTTTCTTCTTTTCTTTACACTTTGTCTTCACTTTCTCTCTAAACCATGGTGTTTTCTTCTTTGATATGTTAGTGTTAGTTACTTTCTTCTCTCCAAGTGATTCTGTTGCTGTGTTAATTGTTATTTTTGAGCTTTTCCCAGCTTTCCTCGATGTTATCGTTTTCATATATTATTCCCGGCGATCTTCTCTGATATTCGTTTCCTGTATAATTATACCGTTGATTCCGTATTTAGTCCTTCGACTTCGATTTTTGTTTGTGTTGGCGCCGCTCTTTTGGGTGGGAAGTATTTCAGGATTATTCTTATTTTACATAATACTAGACTATGGTCGCTATCTACATCTGTTGAGTTGAGGCAACTTACGTCGATTATTTTTGACGGACGTATATCTCTGTTGGTTATAACATAATCTATCATAGATCTTTGTTCACGGGTGTTATTAAATGAATATTTGTATTGGTCTTTGTGGTCAAAAAATGTGTTGTTTATTCTAAGTTTGTTATTCACGCAGAAGTTTATCATCACTTCTCCATTTTCGTTTTTGACATCCTCGTTATGTTTTTGCTTGATTTAATTTTGCTTAATAAAGGAATTTTAAATAGAGCAATGTCATTTAGAAGATTGTTAAGGTTCCGTGGGTAGATAGAGTCACGAATACAGAGGTATTAAGGAGAACAGACAGAGAGAGGGAAATGGATAATACAATAAAAGAAAGGAAATTGCAATATCTCTGACATGTGATGAGAGGCGAAAGATACAACATACTGAGACTCATAATTCAAAGAAAAGATGGTAGAAGCTTAGGAAGAACACGCGTTTCTTGGTTGAAGAACCTGAGAGAGTGGTTTGGTTGCAGCTCAAGGCAATTGTTCAGAGCAGCTGCCTCGAAGGTCAGAATAGCCATGATGATTACCAACCTTTGTCGCGGAGATGGCACTTAAAGAAGAAGAAGAACTGACAGATATACTTTGTCAATTTCTAGTAATACTTTTCCTGCATACCACAATTTGAACCATTCAGTCAGTAAGGATATTTTATACAAAATATGTTTTACATATTTTTAAAAAAGGACGTCAATTTTGTTAATAAAGATGATCGTGTTGATTATCAAACTAGTCTATGTATATCTTTTTTTCCATAATACCAGAAGCAGATCTTCCAGTTAAACACAATTTATTTATTTAAACTTACTTTAATGGCTTATTCTCATTTAAATATTAATCAATTCATTGTGGCGATATGTTAGTGAATACCACAGTGAAAATTTTCCTGTGAAACACCACAGGAAAAACATATGGCCTGAAGATAAATGCTGGAAAAACAAAATGCATGACAATAAGAAAGGGCGCATTTTCAGAGTACAACTGCACGTAGATAATGCTCCAATCGAGCAAGTGAAAACATTCAAATACTTGGGAATGATGGTGAATGACCAATGGGATCCTCAACAAGAAATAAAATGCCGTACCGAACAAGCTAGACAAGCTTTTCTTAAATTTAAACCGCTACTTTGTAACCGCAATCTTTCCTTCAATCTCCGTTACAGAATGGTTAAGTGCTATGTATGGTCCATATTGTTATACGGCATGGAGACATGGATGTTGAAAATATCTTCCATTAACAAGTTGGAAGCCTTCGAAATGTGGACCTTGCGAAGAATGTTCCGCATACCATGGACAGATAGGGTGAGAAACGAGGAAGTCCTAAAAAGAGCAAATACTGAGAGAGAATTGCTCAGCTTGATCAAGGCACGAAAGATTGGATACCTGTGCCACATCCTGAGAGGGAAAAAATACGCAATCCCTCAACTAATTATCCAAGGAAAGATTGAGGACAAGAGAGGAGTAGGTCGCAAACAAATGTCGTGGCTGCGAAATATAAAGAACTGGACAGGCGTAACTAACACTGGCGAACTTTTGCATGCCGCAAAAGACAGACGTCTGACCTTAAGATAATTCGCCAACGCACTATAGGTGCACGGCACCATAAGAAGAAGAAGTTAGTGAATTTTCTGGTTTACATACATTAAAAATTATACAGAAGCTCGAAAAATTAACGAAAATTGGAAAAGGCTATTAGCCGTGACATTAAAATAACATGAGATTTTTAAAAAACTTTTAAGAAAGATAAAAGAAGTTTTATAAAATAACTTGCGTGAGGAGAGGATATTTTTGGTAGTAGTTCAAAGATGCCTGTTTCACAGGTATTTATCTAATAAATAAAATGTAACTATTAGAATAAGTTGGACGTTCGAAAGTAATAAAATATAAAAATGTATTATTAAGTGTATTACTTATATTATTATATAATTAGAAAAACATTTACATTATTTTGTAAACAACATACTTTTTAAAATTGATTTGCAACTCGAATAATACAAACACTTATATCATAAACATCATTCAAAGGATCACGAATGTTCTTTATGCACTCCTTTTTAATTCTTTGGGGGTCTTCGGGGAAGAATAAGGCTATTAGTTTGGGAGCTACTTCTTGATTTATTTGATTATCTTTGGTTATCATATCTAAAGATCTGTAACAACACAGATTAAATTCCTTCATTGCAAGACCCCCAGCATTTTGCTCTAAATTTATAAGGAGATCCTCAAATTTAAGGCCTAGTTTCTTTCCACAGTTATTGATTTGGTCTGCAGTTTCTGGATGATAAAATCGTGACGGAGATACCTAAAAGAAATTATATTAGTATATACAACTCCAAGAAGTATTTTAAATTATTAAATGCATCCCGCTGGATTTGTTTTAAGTATTTAAAAATTATAAAAAAATTATAATGTTTAAAATACAAATTTCTGGACTGGACAAGGTATAATACTAATGGTTCGATTGTTCATTTAGTGGTTAACGTTAATAAAGATTCCTGTAACTTTCTCCTACTCAACCGTTTACCATGCACTTATAACACAGGCTTGAAAAAAATAGTTTTTTAAAGTTGTTTAAAATTTGATAACTAGCTTTTATGTTCTTTTCAGCGCTGATTCCAAAAATGCAAACCATTTTTGTCTATCACGTCAGGTTTTCTCACAAAGGTGGGGAGTATGTTTGGGTAAAACAACAAAATGTAAGCAATTTTTCACGGTTTTCCCACGTTATAAAATTTAGTTTATTTATTAATTTGTTTTTCCGTCGACCATCCATTTATGATTAATTTAAACACCCTCAAAATCATTGATTAATGACCCCTATTAATGAATGATTTTCTATTAATGAACGATTTTATTATAGGCAACACAACATACATTGCTTGTATAATAATTTAACCACATTTAACGCTCTGTGATTGGCAGTGACCTGTGGTGTAGGCAACCAAACATATAGGTACCTATTTATATTCCCACTAAAAAATTATTTAAAATGACATAGCCGCTGTAAGTACTGTCTGTCATTGTATGTCATTAATTATCGTTAAGCAAATAAAAATTTAAACTAACATATTTTTATTTCTGAAAAGTTCGGTCGACGAAAAAGTTTTGTAACGAACTCGTGAATTAAAATGGCGATTAACAATCTCGAACATTATATCTCAATTGTTAATCGCCCTTATTAATACACTTGTTGGTTAAACAACTATTAACTACATTTTCAGTTAGTACACTTACATTTCCCTTTAACCGTGCTGTACCGTTCGAGTCAACTATGCAAATGTACTGTTCGGGTCAATATGACCCAACTATGGTTTACGGTCCTTAATCGAAATAAAATAAGCTAATGGTGCTAAACAACTTTATTAACAAAAAATTATAATTAATTAAACAAAAATTATGTTGCTAATATAAATTAAACCTTATTAACAAAAATAAAACGAATTTTTTTCTTTCCCAGAAAAGCCGAAGAACAAATACCTACAAAATTTAATTTAGTTTACAACTGGGACAGTAATAACAAGAATGGGTTTAACAAATATGTTTGTGACATATACAACATAAAATATTAGTCTTGTTATCGTTTTTAGAGCAAAATTTACAGCGTGCTCGTTTAGCAGGCGGAGTTGGATTGTCCATAGAAGGTTCAATAGAATTTCCATCTTTTCTCATTGCTTCTGTTCGTATTCTTTTTACCAATTCTGGTGAGTTTTTAGTTCTTGGTAAATTTTTCTTGGAAAGGATAAGTGGTTTCACCAGCGTTTCCCCAATTTCTCAAGAAAAATTCGCCGTTTTGTAAGTTAGTGTTCCATGGGGGATTTATTGATGTCCATAAAACGAACGCGTGGTAGGCAGAAATGTGCAGAATATTATAAAAAACAATCATAGGCCAGCGATTTGTCGTCCTCTTACATGTATATGTACCAACAAGCTGATCTAGAGTATCCACTGCTCCCTTACTGGAATTGTATAATGTAATCTAAAATAATTTGGAGCTTTTTGTCATTTCTATCACTAATAGCCTTATCACAATGCAAAGTACTCATAAGAATAACATTTTTATTCTTTTTAGGAATATAGTTACCAGCAGGGGTATCTTGCGTGAAGTAAACGAACTATAAACTTCTTTATTCGCAATTCAACGGTAACATTTTCATCAGGGTTAAAAAATTTGAAAGATTTTCTACCCATTTTTCAGTTCAAGTTTATCAGTACGTCTCCTATCCTGTCTAGTAGTCTTATTATTAAAACATATTACTTGTGAAATTTTTGTAAATACTTCCAGGGACATTGTTGCTCGAAATTCACTACGATCCGTTTCTTGTAACAACAATAAAAGACCAATGTATGCTTGAAAACCAATTTTATCCAAGTCTTTCCAGTTGGTTCCAAAAACACGCTGTCCTTCCATGTTGGTCATATTTATAATTTGGTTTGCAACTATGTCAGAAACGAGCGCTTCAAATGAATTTTTGACGATTTTCGTACACGTGTGCACGAAAATTCGTCCTGTAAAAAACCATCCTGTAGAAATTTGGACGTCGCGACAAATGTTCCGCATACCATGACAGATAGGGTAAAAAACGAAGGAAGTCTTAAGAAAGGCAAATACTGAGATAGAACTACTCAATTTGATCAAGGTACGAAAAATTGGATACCTCGGCCATATTCTGAGAGGAAAAAAATACGCAACTAATCATCCATTGAAAGATTGAAGGCAAGAAAGGAGTAGGCCGCAAACAAATGTCGTGGCCACGAAACATAAAGAACTGGACAGGTATAAATAACACTGGCAATCTTTTGCAGGCAGCAAAAGACAGACGTCTGGCCTTAAGATAATTCGCCAACGCACTATAGGTACACGGCACTATAAGAAGAAGAAGAATATACCGAGGTACTATACGTGAAATCAAATCTTAACTGTCTTTTCTTTAATTTCGATTTACTCATTATGAGTACAGGAAACTAGTTCACCAAGGATTTTTGCTTAGAAAAGGAGATATGTTTTGGAATGCAACTTTTAGATCCCCATGTCTTTCGTACACTTTTTTTTATCGTCTGATTTGCCTTGCAATTTATAGAAACCACAGATTAAAGCAAAAATATGAAACCTGAAATCTGAAAAATACTTCGTCAATCAAGAAATCTTCGCATTTCTACTTTGGAAGAATTTTTGGTAGAATTTTGTAGAATAGAATTTACTATACTTTTATTTCAGAATTTATATGTATTTTTAGATTTGTTAAATTGGATATCAAGAAAAAATTAAGTAGGATTTCCGAGAAAAGTGTTAAGTTAAAAAAAAGTGTGATCGATAAGCCAACATAAAATGTAATAAATCTATAATGTGCATAGTTTTATGCATGTTTTCGGTATAATCATAAATACATAATTAAAAATTGATTTGGATTAACTCAATTACTCATCGTTGTACAGAAAAATATTTGAACTTGAATTGAAGGTATTTGCACACCTCAAAAATAGTAATTTTTAGAAATATTACAGTTTAGATCTTAAATAATACTTATTCTTCTTCTTTTGGTGCCTATCCGTTTCAAATATTGGCGATAATGCTGGCTATAATGATTTTATTAACTGATGCTTTAAATAGATTATTAGTTGTTGTAGAGAACCATCTCCTCAGGTTTTTTAACCATGATATTCTTTTTCTCCCAATTCCTCGCTTTCCGAATACTATGCCTTGAAGGATTATTTTCAGTAATCTGTATTCAGTGCCGTTTCTCATTATACGTGTCCGAGATATTTTAACTTTCTCCTTTTAATCGTATACATTACTTCTCTTTCTTTCCCCATTCTTTTTAGTACAGTCTCGTTGGTTATCTTGTCCGTCCATGATATCCTTAGGATTCTTCTGTATAGCCACATCTCAAAGGCTTCAGGTTTTTTCTCCATCGCTTCAGTGAGTGTCCAGGATTCAACTCTGTAGTATAATATTGAGAAGATATAACATCATAGTAGCCTTAGTTTTATCTCCAGAATAAGGTTGCGACTTTTAAAGAGTTTGGCCATGTTATTGAACGCACTCCTAGCCTTATCTATTCTACATTTTACTTTTTGTAAGTGATCCCATTGTTCGTTTACTATTGCTCCAAGATAGGTAAACTCTTTTACTTGGTCCACTTGTGTATTCTTGACAAGCAGTTGGACGTCCCTAATTTTATTTTTGCTGATGACCATAAATTTAGTTTTTGACATGTTTACTTGTAGTCCAAATCTTTTACTTACTTCATTTACTTTGTTTATTAGTTGCTGGAAACTGTTTAAACTGTCTACAAAAATAACGGCGTCATCTGCATAGCGGATTAGGCGTTCTCCGTTTAAAAGGATTCCATGTTCGCAATTTTCCAAGGCTTTACTAAATATATATCGCTTCCATTGGTTCATCTCCAAGATTTGTTCTCATTGTGGCTGATTAGTTCCAGTATAAATTTTGTATTATACGGCGGTCTTTATCATCTATTTGGGCTTTTGTTAGAACATCGATCATTTTTTGAGGTTGAACTGAGTCGAATGAAATAAAACAGATAGTAAAGATTTGATTTCACGCACAAAGCATCTATGTATCTGTTGATACGTATTTCGACCTAATAGGTCTCATCAGAACAGTTATTCATAGGCGTTCTCAACGTGAAAAATAAATCTTTTCTGTCTTTAAGAAGAACGCCTATGAATAACTGTTCTGATGAGACCTATTAGGTCAAAATACGTATCAACAGATACATAGACGCTTTGTGCGTGAAATCAAATCTTTACTGTCTTTTTCATTTTATTCGGATCTACTCTGTATGAGTACAAGAAACCAATTCGTTAAGGATTTCTGCTTAGTTGAGGAGACATGTCGTGGAATGCAAATTTTAGATTCCTCATATCTCTATTAACATCTTTATCAACGTCTGTTATACCTTGCAATTTTTAGAAGGTTCAGATTAAAGCAGAAGTCTGAATTGGTTTCGAAACTATTTTACGGATGAGTCGAATGCTTTTTGGTAGTCCACAAAGCAGGTGTATGGCTCATTGGACTTATACTGTGTCATAAATATTATTGAAGATTGTTTATAATAAAAATGTAAAGATAATACTTATTGAGAACAGTTTTTTCTTCAGAATCTAATTATGCAACAAAAACTTTAATAGAGTATTTCTTTTCCAATAAAGACGAAAATTTCCCTTTATGTAATATACATGATTGTACATGTAATAGTACAAATTAAAATTTTGCTATTAAATACAAACTATTAACTTGTACTGTTAATCAATTCTTACCTTACTTTTTACGATATAAACAAAAACCAACAAAATTATTGCCAACTTCAACATTGTAAGTCACCTTGGATTAAACAGAATAAAAACAAATTTTGAAGTTATCACCATTTATATACGGTCCTTATTTATTTATAGCATTTAATTTCTGCGTAATATCTATATTAACGTTAACATAAATGTATCGTTAAATGCATATTTTCAATAATTATCATCTTGAACTAATCAAAAAACAGGTAAAATATTACTTAGTAATGTTTGCACTAGTTTGTTACAAAAATTAACATCAAGTGAATTGGCTTATTTTAATAAATTAGATATTGATTTAGAAGTTTTAAAAAATATTTTGGTATTAGTCGCGAAACAAGTTTGCAATAAATTGCACATAATGTATTATTAAAACGCATGCTAAACCATAGGTAATTTACTAAAAATCATAAAAGAAGACAAGATAATTGCTTCGAGGTGACAATAGTTCTAAACATAAAATCAGGAAGTTTATGCTGCAATAACACAACTGATGGATGTCAAAGCAGCAGGCCCGATAACATTCAAGCAGAACTACTCAAACTAATAGTCTAGGCGGGATCTGTTTTGGATTGGACATTTTCCATAGGAAGCTATTTTTTTGCTGGAATCCCTTCAGGATGAGCCCAATATCGATAATCACGATATGCGCTGGATATGCGCCAGTCGCAAACCCTGTGCTAAATTTTTTATTTAACAAAATCTGAAAACAGTTGAAAATTTCTCATTTTTTTGCTTCTATTTTCGTTTATAATTCGGAAAATATTGATCCTAGAGAAAAAATTATAACAAGTTAAAAGTTTCGATATTCAATTTTACACAATATTTCGTTAGCTAGAAATTGAAAATTTAATGTTTATTGTTGAAAAAATAGCAATAATTGTAAAAAAAGTACAAAAAAATTTTAATCCTTTAAATGTTTTCGACTTTCTAAACTTGACTTACAAGCTCCATATTCCGCCTAGAAAAACTTCTTAATATGTTTAAAACGTGTTCTATACGGGTTTTGCATAATAATTTTGCAATCCAGCCTACTGGAAAAAAATAGCAAATTTTCAAATTTATAGTAGGCCCTAAATAAGCCTCTCAGATAGTTGCAAATTTTTTTACATATAAAGGAAGGCTCAAATTTTTTTAAAAATTCAAATCGGTTCACTAGGAGAGCCTAGAAAATTTTTTAAAATTTTAAACATTTTTTATATATATATATTAGGCTTATACTCTAGTCATAAAATGAAACTACACACACACACACACACATTAGGCTTATAAACAAATTGAATAACTTTACGAGCTTTAAACATATCAATTTCAAAATTTATACACTTAAAGAATATTAAAAGACGCTTCTTAAAAAAAAAGATACATTCGGCTTACTGGTTGCCGAGATATTGAAGGTCAAAGTTGGCATACATTTGCCGTGTAACCATAAGTGATAGAGGGCTCGTTTTTAAACGAATACCCTCGCCTTGTCAAGTACTTTTTATATGAAAAGTTTTACGTAATGCGCTTCATGGCAACATCCATAAAAAAGACAAATAAAAAACCATTTTCGAATAAATGTCGCTCGGAATGCATAAGAGGTGGTGGTGGGGGACATTCACTCGAAATGTGAATCGGCGAGTTCAAAATCATAGCGCGAGCTAAAAATTGCATTATCTCGGCTTCTTGTTAACCAATTTTGCTCTTTTTTTTTTTTAATTGATGTCTCGGACGACAAGGATTTCAAATACCATTTTTAATTGCAAATTGGGAAATTTGCAATAAACAATTGTATGTTAAACAAGTAATTGCATTTTTTCTTCGTGCATTTTTTTTGAGCTTGCAATTTATGCAGTGAAGTAAATTGTTACTTTTAGTAAACCAATATGTATTTATAAATTGTTAATAAATAATTTAAATTGTTAAAACAAAGACGAACGAAAAAAAAAATTTTTTTCATAAATAAACTTTATTTTGACTCAATCTTCAATAAATTTTTTTATAGTCTTTCTTTTTCTGGAAGGACAAGAATCTTTAGGTCTTATTTCTTCCTCAAAACCTTCATTGTTCATTTCAATATCTTCATCCTCGATCTGTAAATTTAATGTTTCTTCTCCTTCATCTGTAGCTTTATCTTGTGCCTCTAGAAAATCTAAGGAATCCATTTTTGTACAAAGTTTTTTACATTTGCAACTAATATTTCTGAATAATGAGTCAGGTAGTAATACCTGCTCAGTTTGTATTGGTTCAAGACCATTTTGAGTTAGTTCCCACCCCCACTCAGTAGCATTCAGGTTATTTCCAAGCCACTGCTGTACTTGGAAATATACACGAAGCGAGTGTTGCTCCGCTGCAGATTGTGTTGGTGGCAGCATGGACAATTGAAAATTTTTATTTTTGCAACCTTTATTAAAGCACAAGTAGCGAATTTTATTCAATGTAAAATCGCAATTTGAGTGGCCCATATACAATGCCGGTATAATTTTATATCCGCTGCGTTTAATTTCTTCCTTAGTGGCAATTTTTTCATTAAAAATGGTTGCTTCTTGCGATATATCATAATTTGTTGAAAACAATTTAACAATTTTGCTTTTTCCTTGATAAAAAAATGCAGAGGTTGTATCATAACCTTATAAATTTTGAAATTGATATGTTTAAAGCTCGTAAAGTTATTCAATTTGTTTATAAGCCTAAAAAATGTTTAAAACTTTAAAAAAATTTCTAGGCTCTCCTAGTGAACCGATTTGAATTTTACAAAAAGCGTTTGAAATTTTAAGCCTTTCTTTATATGTAAAAAAATTTGCAACTATCTGAGAGGCTTATTTAGGGCCTACTATAAATTTGAAAATTTGCGATTTTTTTCCAGTAGGCTGGATTGCAAAATTATTATGCAAAGCCTATCTGACCGATCTTAACAAAATTTAGCACACGTTTTAAACATATTAAAAGGTTTTTCTATGCGGAATATGGAGCTTGTAGGTCAAGTTTAGAAAGTCGAAAACATTTAAAGGATTAACTTCATTTTTTGTACTTTTTTTCCAATTATTGCTATTTTTTCAACAATAAACAATAAATTTTCAATTTCTAGCTAACGAAATATTGTGTAAAATTGAATAACGAAACTTTTAACTTTTTATAATTTTTTCTCTAGGATCAATATTTTCCGAATTATAAACGAAAATAGGAGCAAAAAAATGAGAAAATTTCAATTGTTTTCAGATTTTGTTAAATAAAAAATTTAGCACAGGGTTTGCGACTGGCGCATATCGTGATTTTTGATATTGGGCACATCCTGAAGGGATTCCAGCAAAAAAATAGCTTCCTATGGAAAATGTCCATTATGGTCTGAATTTTTACAGATCCCGCCTAGTCCATAATGGACAATCACAAAGATACTCAACAACATATACAACTCTTGACAAATACCAACAGAATGGCTAAAGTCTGAGTTTATTGCACTACTTACAAAAAAAAACCAGAAGCCAAAAAATGCGAAGAATACAGTATTATAAACCTCCTCAGTTATCTCGTAAACTTGTTCCTAAATATAACCCATAAGAGAATTTACCAGCTGTGTAAAAGTCAAATTTTCACCAACAAGTTCTCGTTTATAAATGCTGTTGGTACTAGACAGGCTTTATTCTTAATATACTTATTATTATAGGAATGCAGAGAAGTCAGTTGCAACGTATAAGCTTGTCTGGTTGATAACGAGAAAGGGTTTGCTGAAGTACAGTACGCCAAGATGATACAAATATTAAAAGAAGAAAAAATTAACAACCAAGATCTAAAATTAATTAGAAATGTTTACTAGGAAGAAAACAACTCAAGGTAATGACATAAAATATATTTCAACAGGGAAAGCAACATACTGGTCATCTGTCAAAAACACGATACACGACCTACTAGACTTCTGTATAAATAAAGCCATCTTCTTTTTAAAATACCAAATAGTGAATGTTGGCGATCATTATAGCAATCTTTATCTTATCTGCAGCAGCGTGGAAAGGCTGCACAGATATGTTGAACCAAGTTGTGAGGTTCTTTAGCCAGGATGTTCTTCGTCTTCCTGGACCTTGCTATCCAAATATTTAATATTTTTCTCTGCAGAACAACTTGTAGGAGGGCATATCTGGATTCATTTCACATAATGTGTCCAAAGTAATGTAACTTTCGAGATTTGATGGTGATCAGTACTTCTCTGTTCTTCTCCATTCTTTTATATGATCCATAGCCCTTCTTCTATAAACCAAGAATAATCAGAGAAGCCATAGAACTTAGAAAACGGCCAAATTGTTTCAATAAAAGAGATTACGGCATTTGGTTACCTTCGACATAGAGACCTCTGGAGACAGAAATGTTCTCGCCAACTCCTGCACCAATCACCACGCTAACTCCTATGCCAGCCTCCAGATAAACTACGTCAGCATCGACGGTATAAATGAACCGTCCTCTGTTCCCAGTAGTAGTAATGCATTGGGTAGTGATCAGTGTAGTAGTGCCCGGGGGCTCGGGAGATTAAGGAAGCCCTGAAAAAGACATCAAAGGGGATGTCGAAAGCTCGACGCTATGATAATCGACGTTGAGACTGTTAAGTTTAATATTTTTTATTGAATATGATTTTAATATAAAGACGAAATAAGAAACATATTCATTCATATATTGGTGATTATGTAAGACATCTTTCAATTGATATTACACAGCGATAAATTAGTAAACATCCACACTTTACATAACCTTAATTTTTAAAATAATCTTTTTTTTTTTAACCATTTCCGAAGTGGAACTCAAAACGTCAAAAAAAATCGTAGAATGTAATTTTGATTACAATCAATAATTGTGGTTTTAGTCCCATATTAATACGATATTTAACTGGAAAAGATAAATATAAATTAATATTCGCACAGTAAACAATTTTTTTTCACTCTACATAAACAATTTAAATTATTCTACTTTTTTTCAATAGTCAATTATATCCGCTTGCTTTTAAATTTTTAAATATTTAAATAAATACGCCGGTTTTAATAATAAATAATTAATATTAGTCAAGGTAACTAAAATTCTGCTTAACGCGGAGAATTAATGCATTAATACAAAGGAATAAATGCGAAATGTTATTTTAATCTAGAACTTGAATCAGAAAACGAAATCAGTATAAACTTATTGATCATCATCATTATCATCACCTAGCCCTTTACGTACACTGCTGGATATGACCTTTTGACATTGCCCATTGACATTTTCACATTGGGTGACAATGCCCTTTTTCTTTGTTAATATTTCTACTACTTCTAGTACTTATTGTACAATATAAATATTCTACCTCTTGGATAGTAAAAAAAGTTGTATATTGTCATCCTTATATATTATACTAAAATAATAATTTTTTTTGCTTTATTTTTTGGGCGGGCTTTTCGTTTTTAAAACGAAGCCATTTTATTGTTGCTTCCTAAAAGACAGAGAAGATTATTTTTCACGTTAAGAACGGCTATGAATAACTATTCTGATGAGACTTATTAAGTCGAAATACGTATCAACAGATACATAGACGCTTTGTACGTGAAATCAAATCTTTGCTGTCTTTTTCATTTTGTTCGGATCTACTCTGTATGAGTACAAGAAACAAATTCGTTAAAGATTTCTGCTTAGTTGATAGACATGTCGTGAAATGCAAATTTTAGATTCCCCATGTCTCTATTAACATCTTTATCAACGTCTGTTATACCTTGCATTTATAGAAGGTTCAGGTTAAAGCAGAAATCTAAATTTATTTCATTTTGATTTCTTTATTAATTTATTAATTACTTTAACTTCATTTCTCTTTTTACTATTATTTATTTAAAAAGTCGTTGGAGCCCTCTGTTTTTCTTTTCTTCCTCTGTCTCTATTCTTTCTCTTTCTGTTTCATAAAATAAATATTCGCCCTCTCTATGTCTGTCCGGTAGACTAGATATTCTGTTCCATGTTGACAAAAGATATTTCTATCATAGGCTTAAGTCCTATATCATCTGTGCTAACTTGATTTCAATCTCCCACTTAGTTTCTGTCGGTCAACTTTTCTAACGTAGTAGGAATATAATTTTTTGCCTCTTTGTAAAATTTATAAAAGAGGGCAAACATTATTATAAGCCTCATTTTATGGTCTACAAAATTCTCTTGGGGTAAGTACTTTCATCTTTATCTTTATTCTATAATTCTGATAACGTTTCCGATATTCATAACCTTACTTCTTTCGAAACCACACTTCTTGAATTGATTATGATTTTTTATCCTTGCCATCTGCTATTTGTTTCATTGTAATTTTGTAAAATGGCAAGGAAGTTAAACCCCTTTTGGTGTGTCTAATGCAAATTGTTGTTGAATTTTTAGTTTATTGGGGAAATTGGGTTTATTAACGACATTCCATTTCCATTCCCCCAACACAAATAAATCAAATATGAATATTTATCAAACATTGGAGGACCTAACCTAAATTCTTAACAAAATATGGAAATTTATTGACCATTGGAGGACCTAACATCTACAACACACAAGCAGCCCTTAGTCATAAGTATCAATAATTATTGTTAGGCTTTGGCAGGGTGGATTATTGTTTGTTTTTTATTCTTTTTAATAAATATGTTTAGTTAAAATTTGTCTTATTTGCTACAGCTAAAAGTTCAGGTTCAATCCCTAGTTTAAGACAAGACGAACTCACACTAAAAATACGGAGCTAAGCAAGGCATAGAAGATAAGCTCCCATGGTTGATTGAGGTATTATTTTTATAATAGTACTTCAATTCTCTTTGGTAGTCTTATCGTTACAAACTTTGTGCGAGTGGCACAAAGGCGCATGGAAAGATCAATTCTCGGCGTGACAAAAAAAGACAAAATAAGGAACCAAGACCTAAGGAAAAGAACAGGTATCAGTGATGTCGTCGAACGTATAGCCAAGCTGAAATGGAATTGGGCAGGTCACATAGCGGGACTGAAAGACACAAGATGGACCAGAAAACTAATTGACTGGCGCCCACGAGAAAACAAACGCAGCAGAGGACGACCACCAACACGCTGGATGGACGACATTAGACGAATATCCAAGAAATGGCAACAAGAAGCACAGAACCGTCAAGAGTGGCGAAAAATGGGAGAGACCTATGTCCAGTAGTGGACAGGAGAGGTTGCATGATAAAGTAGGAAATCCTAGGATTTCTAGTGTTGTTATTAGATGGCGTTGTAACGTCTGTAAATAATTATTGTCCTATGAAGGGAGATATTTAATTTCGATTCAGAGCATCTGCATACACCTAATATACCTATATCTCTGATGATATCTAATGAGGTTGAAATACGTATAAATCGCTGGCGGCTTCTCTGCATTGAAATTAAATCTAATACCATCTTTTTGTATTATTTCATTGTTAAAAATTTTGTAATGGGTCAAGCACTTACTGGAATATTATTTTATTTATGATGTATAATTATTCAGCATTAAGTAGCATCCCACTGCTTTTTTAAAAATCTGTATTTTCAATGAAACAAAGTTTTTCTTAAAAAACAATATATTTATAACAAAAGCATTTTATTGTAATATTCACATTTTTTTAAATTAAATGTACTAAAATGTTATAATTCAAGTACTAACAATAAAAAAAAATATTATAATGATGGTTGGGAATAAAGATCAATAATTTAACTCTTAACAATTTTGCTCATACAAGCACTCATTTGATACGCTTCTTCAGTATTACTAAGTACATCTTTAATACATTTATCTAAGATTTGTTGAACGTGATCAGGATAAAATATTTTCAGATACGGCGTAATCACTTCTTTGTTGACTTTATTATTGCTATCTACAGCATTTACAGCTCTGTATAGACACATGTTATATTCCTTCATGTTTTCGTCTCCATCTCCTTTTTCTAAATTTTTTAGAAGGTCAGCTATCTCCAATTTATGTAAAGTTGTACAGATTGAAAATTCTGCTAGTATCTTTGGATCATTAAATCCTGAAACTGATAGCTGAAAGAGAAAAGCAAAAGTATAAAGATCTATCTAGAATATAAATAGGTTTGTTTTAGTATTTTTAACGGTAGATTTAGATGTGATTAAGTGAAGAAACTCCTCTCTGACAATACATGCGTGTCGAGAGCGGTGGCATCGTGAAGATAAGAATCTTGGTACAGGAAATACTACCCAATACAGCAGTAGAGGTGATCAAAATGGACACAGAGAAAGCAGCTGACAAAGAGCGGGCCTGTAACATCATAAAAATTTGAACCGAAACACGATTCGAAATAATAGGGATGATGATTGCCGTGATGGACGTGGATGAAGACGAGGCTGAAAAGATCCTGAAAATGAAAAGAATAAAAATGAGGTAAATATACCGAGATGCCTGAGATGTCTCTTTGGACACAAACAATGGCGCTTCAAGGGGCAGAACAGAAGAGGATGCTGCTTCCGAAGTGGCAAAGAGCGTCACGTAGCGCTGGAATGCAAGGAAGAAACAATCGGATGCCTCAACTGCGACGTGACCGGACATGTGGCGAATTTAAGAATATGCCCAAAGTTCAACCGACTGGTTGAAAATAGGAATTATTGAGGAGTAGTCCCAAGAAGAGTACGCGAGTACAAACATTACGAAAGAGTGCGCGAAAGAAGTCCAAGGCTTAGAAATGGCAAAAACAGGAAACAAGACTTGAGAGCTGAGAATGCTCCAAACTAACGTAGAAACAGCAAGCTAAGCACATGATCTTGCCGAGGCTGCAGTTGTAGAAAAGAACATCGAAGATCTGGTGACAGCGGAGCCAAAGCCAACAGCGGTAAGGAGAAGAGGATGGTTTGTAGATACGATCGGGAGGGCTGCTGTACTAATCTACAATAGGAAGCTGCGATTGTATGAAATTAAGCCGAAAGATACATATGTGATGGTTTCGATGGAGGGGGTGCGGCTGGTCTGCTGTTATATTTTTCCAAACGTGACGGTGGGCAAGTACGAGAATAAGATGGACGAGATCATGCAGGCAGTTGGAAAAATAGGAGGAGAATGCATAGTGCTGAACGGAGTGTGGATCTCCCATCACCGACACTCGAGGCATTATACTTACTAACTTTGTGGGTACTCTAGACCTAGTGGTACTGGGTCTAGAGTACCCACAGCTCTGGAGCTCACGTTTGTTAGGAGAGGTACATCGACGTGGCCATGGCGACACAAGGAATAGCGGCGAAAACAAGAGGCTTGAAGGTTTTGACAGACTACACCGGAACGAAACATCGGTACATCGGATTCTCGATAACCGTAACGGGACCACTAACGCGGTCCGTGAGTCCGGGACATTAAGGGGCGGATGCGGTGATGGAAATAACTGCAAAGTACTGGAAAGTATACAAGAAGATTAAATGAAAAGTGAGCATGATGCAGGATCAATCACCGATGGTGGAAAACCTGGAGAAAGTCATTAAAAAAGCAATGGAAGGAAGCAAGATAGGTGGCTAAGATGTCAACAGGATGCCACAGAGCAGGGATCAACCCTGATGTCATCGAGGAGATCGAGGAAGATTACCAAACACTCAAGGAACGAGGAACTTTACAGGAAAATCCGTATAGAAAAAAGAAGAGACTGAAAAGAGCTCCCTATGGACAACAAGCTTGAGGTAACACGAGAGCTCTTTCCGGACGGCAATTGGCAGAGAGTATGGAGGGATGAGGGAGCTGATCGAGCCATACCGTTTATCGTGGATAAACTTGTCGAGGCATTGGGAGCACTCAAGATGCGCAGGTCCTTCGGACTGCATCAGATAACACCTGAGACGGTGAAGTATCTAGGACAGGTGGAGCCTGCGTGGCTTCTGGAATACATCTATGCACTGCTGAAAGCAGAGAACTTTTCTGAGCCTTGGAAAACATCAAGGTTAGTACTTCTCCCCAGGACTGGGAAAAACTATCGGCCCATCTATCTTCTTCCATGCATCGGTAAGCTGTATAAAAGGATGCTGCGAGTACGCATAGAAGACGTGATTGAGAGGTCAGGTGATTTATCTCGGAGGCAATTTGGTTTCTCTAAAGGGAAAAGAACGATTGATGCAATCGTGAGTGTACTCGACTCATTGCGCAACAGAGGATATAAACATCGCTGGGCGCCCTGCTGTTGTTAGGAAAGCATTCAAAACGCTGCAGTGGAACGAGATAATAAAAACAATGGGGAAGAGAGAATGTTCTGGTTACCTGATGAATGTGGTGGCGAAGTCCGAGAGAAGGATTATGGTAGAAAAAAATCATGTAAATTACAGCACATAATCCTAATGGCACTCACTAAATTATTTAAAATTAGGAAACATTTAGGCTGAAAAAAAAATTTACTCAGAATCAGTCATAAACTGTTACTTTTATGTTATTTTCCTATTTTTCCACCACTACTAAAAAAAAAATCAATCTACAACAATAAAGAAGTGTAAATATATTCTAACAAATATGTATAAAAAAATCCAAATTACATGATTATGTAATTTATGAAAAACTCCAAACAAAATACAACAAATAACAAAATAAAAGTGATTATGAGTGTGTAATTTAAGGAACTATATATGCAGTCAAACAATTTCGAAAATAAGTAGATAATGTAGGAAATATATCATAACTTTCTTTTCGAGACGAAATGGCATATAAGAAATTATTTATATATACAAAATGGCATAAGGGAAATGGCATCAAAGACGTAAAAAAATCAACAATATGTGATTTTAAAATAGACGCAAAATGAAAAGTATTTAATAAAAAACCTATTTCAAAAGAAAAGAAAATATTTCATTTTTTTACTCCGACAACAATGGACATTATAATAAACGAAATATTGGAGAGACAGTTGCAAATTATGTGCTCCCATAAAACTGATAGGTTTTAATAGAGGAAATCGAACAAGCAATACGAAACGCAAAAAACGGAAAAACTGTAGGTCCAGACGAAATACCTGCGGAACTACTGAAATGTCTAGACGATGAAACTCTACCTGTACTTCTGGACCTATTTAATGAAGTATATAAAACTGGAAAAATCCCACAGGAATGGTTGGTGTCCACCTTTGTAGCAATACCAAAAACAGTATATGCCAAAGATTGTTCAGACTATAGGACAATATCACTAATAAACCATACCCTCAAAATATTTCTAAAGGTGATTCATGGAAGATTATATAGAAAACTAGAAGATGATATGGATGATACTCAGTTTGGGTTCCGCAAGGGACTGGGAACAAGAGAGGCATTGTTTGCTTTTAATGTCCTCTCTCAAAGATGCTTAGATATGAACCTAGATATTTATTCCTGTTTCATCGACTTCGAGAAGGCATTCGACAGGGTCCGACATAAAAAACTAATAGAAATACTGAGAAACAAAGATATAGACAGACGAGACTTACGAATCATTATCAATCTGTATTGGAATCAAAAGGCCAATATAAAGATAGAAGAACAAAAGTCCGAAAATATAGATATAAAGAGAGGAGTAAGACAGGGCTGTGTTCTGTCACCATTACTGTTTAACGTGTACAGTGAAGCCATATTCCAGGAAGCGATAGCGGATCTGGGTGATGTAATCTCTGTAAACGGAAGAATAGTAAATAACATAAGATTCGCTGATGACACCGTTATAATGGCAGACACCCTGGAATCGCTACAAGAATTGGTAAATAGAATTAACGATTATTGCATTAGATACGGACTAAAAATAAATAAGAGAAAAACTAAATTCATGATTGTCTCAAAAACGCAACATGGAAATGCAAGATTAATGATAGAGCAAACCCAAATAGAAAAAGTAGAGACATATAAATATCTGGGAACCTGGGTTGATGACAAAAATGACCAAAGCAGAGAAATCAAAGTTCGAATTGAAACTGCAAGGCAAGCATTTGTGAAAATGAAGACAATGCTTACCAACAGAGACCTTCAGTTGCATCTTAGATTGAGGGCTCTAAGATGTTACATATTTTCTATCTTACTATACGGAATGGAAGCTTGGACATTGAAGAAACAACACATAAGGAAAATAGAAGCGTTCGAAATGTGGTGTTACAGAAGAATATTAAAAATTCAGTGGGTTCAAAGGATTACCAATGCTGAGGTACTACGACGTCTAAATAAGGAGTTAGAAGTTATGAACAGCATAAAAAGAAGAAAACTAGAATATTTGGGTCACATAACCAGAGGAGAAAAATATGAGCTGCTGAGAATAATTATGCAAGGAAGGATCCAAGGAAGAAGAAGCATAGGAAGAAGACGCATCTCCTGGCTGAAAAACCTTAGAGAATGGTTTAACTGTAGTTCACTACAACTTTTCAGAGCAGCAGCTAACAAAGTGACCATAGCCGTTATGATATCCAACCTCCGATAGGAGATGGAACTTTAAGAAGAAGATAAAACTGATGTTCCTCTTGTTATAATAAATTTTCAAAAATAAAAACAAATGAAATTCATAAAGCAAATAAAAATCAAAAATTATTGCTAAAATTAAATTGAACTAAAATATACCTACTTCACTGTTTACAACATGCAAAGCACATAATACAAATAGAACAAACTTGAACATTGTTTTGAATTGTAATTGTATGTGGTTTCAAGAGGATAAGTAACTGATAAATAAGAAGTATTGTTTACATCTATTTATATTAGTATTAATTTGAACTTTTTTTGTACACATGCTGAATATTTTAAATTATAACAATATAATATGCTAAATGATTGTGTAACGTTCGAGAAAAAACTTTTAATTGGTTGCAAAAATGTACCACGATATTTGTAAATCACTCATAAATATAGTCCAGTCGTCAGATATTTGATTTTTAAAAACGAGACAAACAAGCTGAATTTTGTTAAGAATGTCAGTTTTATACAATTTGCAAAAAAGCTTACCACTCCTTCCCCCTGTCTTCCCCTCGTAGGGGGAGCGATAACGGAAAAAATTTATTTACCAAAAATCTGCACGCCGAAAAAAAAATCTTTCAAACGAGAAATAAAGCAGAAATAATGATGATTAAAAATATATATTAGAATTTTTCTTATCGCTGCCTCGGTGAAACAATAATGCAACTACAAAAATGTAACTTTTCAAGAGAGCCAAAAATATAAAAATATTTTACATAATACCTCATGCAATGAAGCATAATGAGGTTACTGGATTAGTATTGCAGTTATACTTAGCCACCGTGATCTACTGTAAGACTCTACTACACATTCGTAATAAATTCTTAATTTTTTATCCCCAAATTTGATCCCTAATTGCAATTAAGTCATTGTTGCCACAAAATAACTGAGGCAACAATGACGTAATTGTAATTGTTGATAAAATTTAGGGATGACAAGTTAAGAATTTAGAATTTTTGGAAAGAAAAATTTAGAATTTATACTAAATTTACTCTTAAGTTTTTTTTTTATCCCGGTTTTTTTCCCGGTTCCCAGTTTCCAGCTACGTCGGTCATTCCATTCGCCAGGGAGAAGGTTTCTTTCCGACATTGCCTTCTGAATGCCGGCCAGCCAGGATTGTTTTGGCATTCCTCTCTTCCTTCATTCCCTTGGCGACCATTTTAAAATTTGGTTTGGCAGCCTGTCGTCGTCCATTCTTTTCACATGACCATACCAGATCAGTTGTCTCCTTTGAATTTCGTCAATGATGGTTAACTTGACTCCCATTATATTTCTGATATGGTGATTTTGTATTCTATCAAGCTTTGATTTTCTAGCTGATCTCCAGAAGTCCATTTCCAATGCAAGTAGGCGTCGCTCAAGGGATTTAGTAAGTTGCCATGTTTCGCATCCATAGAGCAATAAAGATGGAGTTAAAGAGGAGATGCTTTCTTTGATTTGATAGTTCTTTTGACCATAGCATCGGGTTTAGGCATCCTATCACCCTTTTTCCTTTCACGATTCTTTGCTCTATCTCTTTTTCGGTGCGCCCACTCTTGTTGATTGTTGTTCCCAAATATATATATTCCTCACAGTTCTTGATTGTTTTATGTTCGTTGGCCATTAGATCTTCTACTTCATTCCCGATGCATAAGTATTGCATTTCGTTTCTATTTACAGAGAGGCCCCATTCTTCATATGTTTTAAACAACCGTCTCGTCATGAATTCTAAATCTTCCTTGTCTGCTGCCACTACTACTTGGTCGTCCGCAAAATGTAGAGTGTATAATGTTGTATCTTCGTCAAGTTGGATCCCCATTCCTGAACATGGTCTTCTCCAGTGTTTTAGTGCTTCATTTAAATAGATCTTAAATAGTATTGGAGAGAGGCAGCATCCTTGTCGTAAGCCTTTTGTTACTGGAAATTCTTCTGATAAGGTGTTTAGTTTGATTTTTGATGATGCTTTATTGTATAATTGTTTGACTGCGGCGATGATCGTGCTATTTAATGAAGATCGTTCAAGAGAGGAACTCTCTTGGAAGTTCTCTTGGAAGTTCTCACAGGAATCGTGTCATATGCTTTTGTGAGATCGACAAATAAAAGGTGTATTTTCTGGTTTCTTGCAACTTTCTTTTCATTCAGTTGTATTAGGGTAAATATGTGGTCTACGCAAGATCTTCCAGCTCTAAATCCTGCTTGCTGTTCAATTTCATGAGGTTCGTATTCTTTCTCAATCATGTTTTTTAAGATTGCAGCCTGCTAAAGGTACTGGTGACAGAGATACATCTGTAGTTTCCGCAAATATCTTTTGGACCTTTTTTGTGAATTGGAGTAATCCATGTTTCTTTCCAATTATTCGGGATTTCTTCCCCATTTAAGTATCTTGTGAATAGCACTTTAAGATAGCTTATTAGTTTTGGTGTTCCGTTTTTTAGAAGTTCTGCTGGTATGTTCTCCGGCCCGGATGCTTTGTTATTCTTCGTCCATTTAAGCACTTGTTGTATTTATTCTTCTTCCATGTTTACATATTCACCTTATACTCGTATTCGTTGAGGTGAGTCAGTATTATACATATCTCTGTCTTCATTCAGTTACCTTGCGTAATGATCTTTCCATGTATCTATCTGGACGAGCTGTATTCGACTTTTATTTGATGTGTCGGTTTTCAGGGTTTTTATTCATTTCCATGCCGCTGATGATCGCGCTCCTCCGATGTAACAGTCAACTTCTTTACATTTTGCATCCCATGTTTTATTTTTGTTGTTCCTTGTCATATCTTTAAATATTCTTTGCTGTTCTTTGTATATTTCTTTATCTTCAAGATTCTTAGTGTTGTGCTTGTAGCCAATGATAAGACGTTCGTCACATTCAGACTGGAATATTACACGGTGACCTTTGTTTATTTCAACGGTAACTTGAGTATGAATGGGTTATAGTTTTAAAGATAAAATATTCCACATACATACTTATTTTGTATAATTTTTGGTTACCTAGCTAGTTTTGAAAGGTGGCATCGAAATAAGAAAAAAAAGTTTGTTAAACAAATTAAAAATTGTACTTAAAACAAGCATTTTTAATAAAAAGAAACGTAAAAATAAAATTCAAATTACAAAAAAAGTATCAACGAAAAATTGAATGCTTCTTGTATGGGATCTAAAAATTGAAAACAAATTGAAAATTGTAGTTAAAACAAGCATTTTTAATAAAAAGAAACGTAAAAATAAAATTCAAATTACAAAAAAAGTATCAACGAAAAATTGAATGCTTCTTGTATGGGATCCAAAAATTGACATTCAAATGAAAATTTAGCTTGTTTTTATAATTTATAGAGATTCATTGTTATGTTCGTCTCTGACGACTGGACTAATAGGATAGCATAATAATTAATAACTATAACTACGGATGTCTGAATTTGCGTGTGAAAAAAAATATAATACATAAAAATTCACTTAAATGAAGATTTGTTCATGGCCCTTACTATATTAATTATTTAGACAAATTAAGTAAATAAAAATTTTGATAATAATGACAAACAATATAAATATTTATAACAGACTGCGCAAAAGGCGTTCTGCTTTCGAAAATTTGTTCACTTAGAGCTTAATTTAATACCAAGAATATTTGGATTGAATTAATAAACATATTGAGAAATGCTAGGGATGTTTTTATCGTAGTTTAACAAATTTTCAACTCCATGACTTTCGCAAAGGATCAACAATGGAAAATCATCTTGTGGGTCTTGTAACTCCAGATTTTTCACAACTTCTTCCCCAATACTATTGTTTTTAAAAACCCACACCTAATGAAACTCTTTTTAATTGTTTTGGTTAAAACCTCTCTCCATGCTGCAACAAGCTCTTTTCTCTATTCGAATTGCCGAATATAGGCTGTTGTTTGTATAAAGTTTCCACATTGGTCCTGCAGTTCTTTTAATATCGTTGCTCTAGCGCATTTGCGGTCTTCCTTGTGGTCTTTTGATTTTATATGGCCGTCAGTTTCCGATTTCTTTATTTCATCTGATATCCTTAAGGTGGTATGGGCATGTTCAACGGATGCCAGCATCAAGAATCCCCAAAAAAGTAATAGAATGACAACCGATAGGTCGACGGAAAAGAGGAAGACCCAGATTAGAATGGCAACACGGCGTAAACAAGTCCATGAGCGAAAGAAATTTAACAACAAACGACTGCGAAGATAGGAAGAGATGGTGTTTAGGTATCGGACAACGTCGAAAGACGTTCTAAACCGATGTATATATATATATATATATATATATATATATATAAAAATGTGCACTCGTAAGTGAATGGGATGTTATCGGTCTGGAGATAAAAAAGACAAGAGTTGTGCTACTTTATCTATTTATTGAAGACGTTTCGCCTATTGTTCAATAAGCATCATCAGTTCATCTAAAAGAGTGTTATTAGCGATACATCTAATATGAAAAAACAATTAAGTAAATGATCTTACCTTTAAAAGATCTGTAGCATTACAATGTTGTTATTGCAAAGAAACATCAAAAAATTAATATAATAAATATAACAGCAAAAAATATAGAAACACAGAACGCTGGAAGATTCCCAATTTAACTAATTTGTTTTAAATTTCACTTTTGAAAACATTTTGAAATTTGAAATGTTTTCAAAAGTGAAATTTAAAACAAATTAGTTAAATTGGGAATCTTCCAGCGTTCTGTATTTCTATATTTTTTGCTGTTATATTTATTATATTAATTTTTTGATGTTTCTTTGCAATAACAACATTGTAATGCTACAGATCTTTTAAAGGTAAGATCATTTACTTAATTGTTTTTTCATATTAGATGTATCGCTAATAACACTCTTTTAGATGAACTGATGATGCTTATTGAACAATAGGCGAAACGTCTTCAATAAATAGATAAAGTAGCACAACTCTTGTCTTTTTTATCTCCAGACCGATAACATCCCATTCACTTACGAGTGCACATTTTTTTATATTAAATTAAACGGTCATATACCTTAAAGATATATATATATATATATATATATATATATATATATATATATATATATATCCTTAAGATGTTCGTTATGTCCAGCCCATTTCCATTTCAGTTTAGCTGCCGACAGCATCTTTTACTTTTGTTCTATTACGAATGTCTTCATTGGTTTTATGGTCTTTGAGTGAGATATCCAACATTTGTCATTCCATAGCTCTCTGAGTTTTTCTGATATTCTATATGTTTATTTTAGTGAATGTCCAGGTTTAAGCTCCATATGTAAGTACAGGTAGGATACAGGAATTAAATACTTTGGTTCGCAGTCTTTGAGGTATATTTTTATTTTTAAGTATGTATGAGAGTCTTCCAAATGCTGCCCATCCCATTTTTACACGTCTACTTATTTCGGTTTGCTTACCTTGACATTTTGAACCATATATGTATATTCATCTACGTGTTCTATCTCTGTCCCTTGGATGTTTATCATAGGTTTGTCAGTTTTGTTTGACATTAGTTTAATTTTGCTGAAATCCTTTTTTTTGGGGGGGGGGGGGGTTCTGTATGTAGCTCCTCAATCATCATATTCAGTGCATTCCACGTGTCGGCTATTAGTACTACATCATCTGCGTATCTAAGATGGTGGTTCAAGTATCTTTCGTTAATAGGAATTTCCTTATTTTCGCAGTCTATTGACTTAAAAATATCTTCTAGGGCAGCTGTAAATAATTTTGGAGATATTGTGTCTCCTTGTCTTACGCCTTGGTTGATTTTTACTGCCTTGTTTCGATTCCATTTCCCAACGTCACTTTCAGCTTGTTCGTAAATATTATGTATTAATATTCTGTACCTAGAGTCGATCCGGTTGTTAACTAATGCTTTTTCTATTGCCCACAGTTCTACGCTATCAAAAGCTTTTTCATAATCTATTTCATATTTCCAGACATAATGGGAGATTGTATTCGTTAGGTGCTGTACCCTTTTCTAAATCCAGCTTGTTCTACTGGTTGATATCCGTCAAATTTAATTGTTAACCTGTTTGTAATAATCTTTGTAAAGGTTGTGTAAAGTTGTAAAAGAAGTAAAATTTGTCGATAATTTTTCAGGTCTGTGATGTCTTCTTTTTGTGTGTTATTATTGTTTTAGCAGTATTCTATTCTTCGGGTATGTTACCTTCAAATAGACATTTATTAAATAGTATTTTTAGATGGCTTCTTCTCTGCCTTCCTTCAGCATTTCTATTAGGATTCCATCGGTTCCAGGAGCTTTATTCCTTTTTATAGCTTTTACTGATCTTTCTATTTCTTTGTGGCTTATTTTGGGCATCACTTCTGAATTGAAATTTGTTATCTGCCTTTTCAAGTTCTGCTTTGAGAAGTTAGGAGGATCGTTTCTGGAACTATACAGATCAGCGTGGAACTTTTTAATTAAACTTGCTATATCAGATTTACTTTTTTCTAGTTGTCCTTGTTAATTTTTAATGGTTATTATGTTTTTTTTTCTAGTTTCGGTTTGGTGCATTTGAGACTTTGGTTTTTCTCTATCACTTGTTTGATACGGTCTTCTTGATGTTTTTTAATGTCCTCTTTTACATGTTTTCTTATTACTCGTTCCGTAAATTCTGCAGTGTCCCTTTTGTTTTGTTTCAGAAAATATTTTGTTTGTTTCAGCATGTTTTGTGATTCTACACTTATTTGTGATTCTACACTTCGTTTTCTGTTAGCGGTTGCCACTTCTAAGCTGGCATTTAATAGGTCTTTTGGTATGACTTCATTGATGTCATTTAAGCTAAGTTTATATAGGTTTAATACTTTCGCGGGTTTTAACTTGCTTTTAAATTGTTTGTATTAGATTTTAGTTTATCTGTGTCTGTATTCCAAGTTTTCCTTAATTTATTTCTATTTTTATTATGCTTTATCTCTAATTTGGCTCTAACCATTCGGTGATCACTACCTACTGAAGTTTTCCTTAATTTATTTCTATTTTTATTATGCTTTATCTCTAATTTGGCTCTAACCATTCGGTGATCACTACCTACTGAAGCAGTATTTATTACTGTTACGTCCTGTATATCTGTTTTGTTACACAATATGTAATCTATTTCGTTCCGTGTTTTTCCGTCTGGGGATAACCATGTCCACGTTCTTTGAGGTTTTTTCTTATAGAGTGTGTTTATTTCATAGCATTTGTGGGCTTGTAGGAAGTTAACCAAGGTTTCTCCTCTCTCATTTCTAACTCCAAAGCCGAATAGTCCTATATAGTTTTTGGTTTTTTTACCTATTACCATCGTATACGTGCTGTACTTATTCGTGCTAGTTTCTGCAATTTTCTTATAAAATTCGTCTATCTTTTCATCGGGATGTGCTGAGGTTGGAGCGTATACTTGAATAATTCTTTATACAGGTATTTAAAGTTTTTAATTATTCCTTGGTCTAACGGTTGATAATGTGCTATAGTATTAGGTGGCAAAAATATTATCGGTACGTTAGATAAATGAATATCCGGATGGGATATTGTGTTATCTAGGAATAATAGAATTTTTCTTTTTTAACGTTGCATTTTTCTGTCAAATTTGTGTAACCAATCTGTCATGATATCTCTGGTCATCCAGGTCTTTTTTAGCATTACCAGTCGACTTGGAGTTTATCAAAATATAAATTTTTAAAACATCGAGGATTTTTACTTTTAAGAATCACCAAAGGTTTTTCTTTTTCCCCGTTTAAATTTGCACTCAATAATACGGTCAGCCTATCCTTAGAGATTTTCCTTCAGTGCACTTTTCATTACGAAATGTAAAAGTTTTACTTGGTAAGGCTCAATAAGACAAACCAGTGTCGTCAGCGTTATAAATATTTTTAGGTAAATGGCGAATTAATAAATTTGACAGTTTTTTTTTGCTTCACTGAAACGTCTTCAAGGTTAACTTTTGCAGCTTCTTCAGAAATTGCTCTTAATCTAATGTTATGTCTTAAGAAAAACTTGTGAAGCCAACCATTGGAAGCCTTAAAATTCAAATTGAGCTTTTTAGCCGCCTCTAAAGCTCTATCTTTTATTATCGGCCCAGATAATGAAATGTTCTAGCTTTTCAGTTTACATAACCAATCGTACACTATAGTATCAATCGCAACACCTTCAGTTTTAATTTTTTTTTTGTTAAACATTTCCACTTTCACTATACCACTTCTTGAAATCGGCCTTTTTCTTTAAAATGTCACTAACTCGAGTTTTTCCTATTTGAAACTTTTCGGCCAAAACTCGAACACTATAATTATTTTTTCAGAGGCTTCTACCATCAATAATTTTTCTTTCAAACGTCTTCCAAATCAAACTCAATGTACATAAACTACCTAATTTTATGACCATAAGTACCGACTTACCTACATAATTAGTGTTATGGCTACAACAATATATGTACATATTTGGATTTCCGGAGGCATAATTTTAATCTTTTAATCGCCTTTACCTGTCTGTCCGTTGTTGGCAGGTATAATTACAATAATTTTTTAGAAAAACTGAAGGCAAATCTTGTCCGGAGTCGTTGTGCGGAGGATCCGTTGTTCGGAGGTGTCTTCCTATTTACTCACATATAAAATGTTCGGTGACCTAAAGACTGGCCGTTCAGCAGAGGTTTTCGTTATAAAGAGGTGTTCGTTAACAGAAGTTTTACTGTATTTATAAACTAAATCATCATCATATAACGGGGGTCCTACGGCGATTGCCGCTTCCCGCATTTCAGCCTCCATCTTTTCCTGTCTCTCCAGGAATTTGGTGGTCTTCCCCTTTTCCTTCTTTCTGGCGGAACATACATTAAGGCTTTCTTTGGCCACCGCTCCTCCTCCATTCTCATCACGTGACCATACCATTGTAATTGCCTTCCTTGTATTCTATCTGAAAGAGTATCTCTAATTCCTGTACGGTTTCGTATTTCCTCATTCCTGATTCTTTCCATTCTCGATACTCGACATGACCTTCTAAGATAATCCATTTTCACAACGTCTACTTTATCTCGTTCATTCTTTGTCATCGTCCAACATTCGGCACCATATGTGGTAACTGGTTCTACAATTGCTCTGTATACGCGAAGTTTGGTATGCATCTTTATTTTATTAGACCACAGTAATGAATTCAGTATTCGGATGCATTTTTTCCCTTGGGTTATTCGGTTTTGTACATCTATCTTAACTCTGCCATCTGCTGATATGATGCTTCCTAGATATTTATACTGGTTGCAGCCTTTTATGACTGCGTTTTCAAGCCTCAGATCTGTGGTATTTCCTCCAATTTTTAAATATTCTGTTTTGCTTATGTTTACAGTAAGCCCCCATTTGGCATATTCCTCAAATAATTTTCGATTCATATAATTTATATCTTCCTCATCGGTTGCAACCACCACCTGATCATCTGCAAACAACAATGTATACAGAGTTTCTTGTCCCACTTCGATGCCCATAAATCTACATTTATTTCTCCAATTCCTCAATGCTTCTTGGACGTATATTTTAAAGAGTGTCGGTGACAAACAGCATCCTTGCTTTAGGCCTTTAGTGACTTTAAAATCATTTGAGGTTCTGGTTCCAATTTTTACACAACTAACTGCATTTTCGTACAATTTATATATCGCTCGGATATACGTCGAATCCAATCCGGACCTTTTGAATATAAACTAAATAATATGTTTAAAAATAATTTATATGAAATGATTTTAAAGACGTTCTAAGAAAATTTAAACAGATAATTCAATGTTGTTGTGTGTGGAGAGAGAGAGATGGCATTAGATAAAGAATCTTTTTGTCATAGAAAATTGTTATAAGGATGTTTAAATTTTTATCTTGAAATCGTTTATAAACTTGATTAAAATATTATATATAGATTTGCCAGAATAAAATAACAGATTGCTGGTGTTCATTGGTAGGCAAATGTTGAGATCGATCATTACGAATCGAATCTTTTAGTGACAGGTATTCGTTTAATTTTGTACTTCTCATTTAATGTCCACATTTTATTAGTCATATTTCATGCAGTTTTTAATTTAAACCTGATTAAAGTAAATATATGATTACTAAAAACAAATTGATCGAGAGTAATGAATCGGTGTCAAGAACTGCTATTCTATGACGCTACCCGTGACCACGCCATCTTGTAGCGCTAGTTCCGTGACGCTCGGCTCACCATTTTACTAAAGAGAAAAAAGTAATACAACGCCAGTATAGAAGCTTTGCTTCAAAAATATAATAAACAAGAATATCTGGAGTAAATAGAGACCAAAAAAAGCCTATTTCATTTATAAAACTTTTATTTCACAAAAATATTTGTCAAATTTAATTGGCAACAGATACTACAACTTCATTATATCTATTACACAGTAGATAAATTGTTTAGCATTTTCCATTGCTGATCCTCTTTCGACCAAACAATCTTTCACAAATGAGTCCATTTTTAAAGGAAATATAATGGAAGCGAACCCTTTAGCTACAACAGTATTGAATTTTCCATTTTCATCGATATTTCCTATATCCTTTAGTATACATAAACCGTAGTCTAGTATTTTTTGGTCATTAGTACGGGCCTTCATTCCTTTCAGAGCTTGGGGAACGGTTACCCCGTTTACCTTTTTACATGTCGCAAAAGCTTGCTGTATCCGAAGGGGGAAGAGAGGTGTAATGTCAATTTCCTAAAACATATTTATTATATAAATTACTTTTTTAAAGTATAAAAAAAAATACTAAAATACATTAATGCGTTTTATATAACTGTCAAAGTTTAAATATACCCTATTTGATGGCTCCTGATAAATTATTGCATTTAGAGAGTAAAAACGATCATCTACTGTTCATACTACATAAATATTAAGTGAGAGAATCTGTTAAACGTAGATAGATTTTAGTCAATGTGTCGTTAATTAACAAATATTTTGTCCCTCTTATCAGTTTGATCTGCTTCAAGGCAGGTTCGACCTAAAGGGATACATATAGTTATTTATAGTTATTGGAAAATAATGGAACTACAAAATAATCCTTCTATTATTACTGACACCAACTCTAACAATCAACAACATAATTACTCAAGAGCTCTTAGTTAACCGAAATTCTTATCCAAAATTCAAGCTATAGTTTTCAATTCCCATAGTGGAATCTAACTAGAGGAATATCGTATATCCATAGGAACGAATATCAATCAAGAAATAAAGAAATTAACATCAGAAATCAAAAACACTGACAATGTGAATATTATGTGGAGCAAAATCAAAGATTCTGTTATAAAAACACAGAAATAAAACAGAAAGCCGGAAACCTTGGATGACTCAAGAAATACTGTAAATCATGGAGCAAAAAAGACAATATAGAAACAAAAACCCAAATAAGTACAGAGAAAAACATAAATTAATAAGAAACAAAATAAAAGAGGCTAAGGAAAAGTCGATGATGGAAACATGCATCGAAGTGGAAGAATTGGAGAAAAAGCATGATCATTATCATTTACTTAAAAAAGTAAAAGAATTATCTGGAAAATCATGAACAAATACAACTAACCGATTAATTGACTAAAACAATAAACTTATTAATAAGCCAATTAAAATAACAAGTATGGACTAAATATATTGAAGATATCTTCATGGGCAAGAACGGAACACAAAGGAAGGAGTAAACATGCATTATTTTCTGGAAATGGAAAATTTTGGGCACATTCAATGGCTGTTCAAATTAAGATGTGGAGTTCAATATTTGAATAATCGACCTGACAGAAATGATGAAAGAAGGTTTTGCTCAATCTGTAATACGAAGAAAAGGGAAGATGTGATATATTTTTTGGGAAAATGTTCCATTTGGAGACAGATTAGGTTAAAGTGGTTAGGTAAAAATGAACTTAGTAGAGTGGAAGTAGTTACTATGATGAGACAGGAACGAGCTGAGTTAGCACGTTATTGTAGGGAGCATAGCCGTATAGGTATGAGTTATTGGGCCTATTTAATTACTAAATCGATTAGCATGGTGTTAGTTCTATGGGATAAAAATATTGAAATTAGCATTAATAATTTGTTTGCGTATATCTTTGTATCTGTCTTGTCTATCTTGACTAACTTGTTGTCCTCTAAGGGACAAATTCATTCATTTCAAATGCATGCTATACCTTACTGTTATTCATTGTTATTTAATTTATTATTAATTAATTTTAATGACCTCTTTAGATAGAATTAGCCCTAGTGCAATTTTTTGTATATTAGTGACTAATTTGTTTGCCAACCCTCCTGATGGCATATGTCAAGGAGAACAAATGTCGGTAAAAGAGAATATTTTATTGTATTTTGTTTAATAAGAAATAAAAAGGCATTATTGATTGATTCATTAATTGATTAATTAAAATGACTGAAACGCCGTTAGAGTTAACTAAATACAAAATGACAATATATCTAATCAGGTCAAAATTTATCAAAATAAAGAACAATTATATAAAACGTGATAATTATAGGTTTATATAATAATAAAAAAACGCACTTCTTCCCCCTTATTTTACAAATAAAGGTATTGTCGAAATATTGAACATATTGAAATGAAATACTCACCACACAATATGCAGCACAAAGTAATCCACAAAACAAAACAGCCAATTTAATCATCTTTCTTATCAGTACAATTACTACTTCTTAGTATATAATATTAGTGTTTTAATGAGTGAAGAACGACACAACCGTAGCAGTATATATAGTTCTATTTCCATTAAATCTCAATTAATTTTTCAAGCTAATTACTTATTTTTTAGGAACATTTATTTTAATTACTAACTAATATGTTTTTACACTATGGTTTACACTAAACAAAAATGTCACCAAAAAAAGAAAGCTTTCTTAAAATATGTCAGAAAAAACGAATGAATAATATGAAGAATATAAAAGAATAAGAACTAAAACTCAAAATCAAATGGTAAGAAAAACAAAAACAGATTACTGGGAAAGATTCACAAAAGGCCTAGAGATGGATTTTTATGGACAACAGAAACAAGTATGGCACTTCATAATACAACAAAGAAGCGAAATGAAAGAACTAGTTGAAATAGAACACATACAGAGGATACATGAGTGGCCTTCTTGACAGAAATGTTTAAAAAAACAAAACGAAAAACCTTTACCAGAAACGCTAAATATAAAAACTGAGGAAAAGACCGAAATCTCCCAAAACGATGCGAAAGAAGGAATAAACAAATTAAAAAACATAAAGTCACCAGGAGAAGAACAAATACCAAATGAACTTTTAAAAGATGGAGGTGATCATCTTGTACAACAACTGCAACTTCTTATTAATAAAATAATCACCATGAACAGAATACCAGATGAATGGAGGAGAGCGATCATGGTGATGTTCTTCAAAAAAGTAGATAAGAAAGACCCCAATAATTATCGAGCAATAAATCTATTAAATACAACACTCAAATTGACAACAAGAATAATAGCGACAAAAGTAAACGAACGAATATCTCTGCAAGAAGAACAGCAAGGATTTCGTACAGGTAGATCATGCACGGATGCAGTTTTTGTAATAAGACAAATAAAAGAAAAGTCGCTGGAATACAACAAACCAGCATATATGTGTCTGATAGATTTGAAGAAAGCGTTTGATAGAGTGAGAATTCGGGACGCGATACATTTATTATATGAAAAGGGAATATCACTGGATTTAGTAAAAACGATTGAGAATATATATATATATATATATATATATATATATATATATATATATATATATAAGATAACGTAACTATGGTAAGATGTAAAGGAAAACTATCGCAATCTATCAAATATGAAACTGGCATTAGACAAGAAGATTCGCTGAGCCCATTAATATTTAATCTGATAATGGATGAAATCATAAAGTTAAAAAAAAGAAGAGGATATAGAATGGGAGAAAAGGAAATAAGGATAATATGCTACGCCGACGACGCCATAATAACAGCCGAAAATGAAGATGACCTACAAAGATTAATTAAAGAATTCGAAAGTACGGCGCTCATATACAACATGGAGACCTCAACAGGGAAAACTAAAGCGATAGTGATATCAGCGGAACCGAGACGATGTAAATTAGTCGTAAATAACAAAATAATAGAACAAGTGATGGAAACTGAATACTTGGGAATAAAACTATCAGGCTACGGAAAAGTGGAAGAAGAAGTACAAAACAAGTGAACAATGCAAACAGAGCAGCAGGATGTCTCAACAACACAATCTGGAGAAACAAATACCTCACAACGGAAACGAAAACCAGGATATATAAATCAACAATAAGACCGATAATGACGTACACAGCGGAAACAAGAGCAGATACGGCGAAAACACAAAAACTACTGGAAACAACCGAAATGAAAGTCTTACGAATAATAACAAACCAAACTCTAAGAGACAGAATAAGAAGTGAGGAAATACGAGCGAAATTTGGTATAGACGAAATAAACGCGTGGACCAGAAGAAGAAAAGTGGAATGGAATCAACACATCGAAAGAATGACAGAAAATAGAATAGTACGAATAGCAAGAGACAAATCGCCACAACTTAACTAATTAAAAAGAACTATATGCATGCCAAGTCATCGTATAAATTATCTTTCGCCAGTTATTGTAACACTAAATAAAAAAAAATCTTTACAGGAAAAAACTATGTTTATAACATAACCGAAAAACAAAATTGAACATCTTTAAACATCTAGAGGAGAAGAAAAAACAAAACATTCTTTTAAAGATCATCGAAGAGATAAAATATGCTGTAGAATACTTTAGCTCAGTCATACAATAAGCTACCTGGGACTGAACAACACCCAGCAACAATGATTTGAAGAATATACTTCGATATCTATAGAGAGGAAATAATCTAGAAAAGAAAACTTAGAAAATAATGCCAAGCAACTAGATAGCCACAAACACAAAGGTAGCTGAACAATGCTGTAAAGGAGCTAAAAGAAATAATAGCAACGGAAAAGAATCTACAAATACCACAATACAATATACCACCATTAAACAAGGGCAAGGCGGATGGTTAAAAACACCAAAAGAGAAAGTATCTTAAATGTAGTATTGTAAGTCATTCATTACTTTTGTTGACTTTCTAAATATATTTTTTCTAAATATATTTTTTTCTTATCTTAGTATAGTGTAGTAGTACCATACGCCATTATAAAAAAAAACTAATTCTACACAATGTTATATATTGGTAATCAGGAAATGCCGGGATACTCAAACCTATAAAAGAATACAGGGTGTCCCATCTGAAATATTGAAGATGCATTTTATTGGGCACTCCCTGTATACAACATTTGGTCTGTTGCTACATTGTTGGTCGACACAGATAAAATAATACAACTTTTATTTAAAACTTTTTTTTGTATTCCCGAAATTAAGGAAAATAAGTGGGAGTCAAAATATAATGAGAAACCCGGTACATATCGGCAACCTATTAACAAAAATGAACTAATTTTTATTAAAATTACTAATACACTAATCGAACTCAAATTTACAAATCACTTTTTTTATAACAATAACAACATCAATATGTAATTTATTAATCTACTAATTTAATATATATTTTGTGACCTATTTAAAAATCATTTGTTAAAATTGATTACACTTTCCGATATTGTCAAAAATAAATATGTTTTACTGTTTATAATAAAATTATAAAGAATTAAAAATTATAAATAAAAAGCTTCGCATACAACTAAAAAAAATAACTTACAATGGCGTTTTAGATTTTATACCATAATGGAAAGTAAATAAAAAGTTTGATATATGATTTTGTTTATGAGTTTGATTATGAGTTTGATTTTTGTGCTTTGGAAATTATAGATATAAAAACTATTCTAGTATCAGTGTATAGAACAGGTAACGCAGATTTCCAAATTTTCTTAGGCCTATTTGAAAAATTATTAATATTCTGTTCTAATAATTATGTTCAAACAATTATAATTGGGGATTTCAATATTGATTTCAAAGGCACTTCAAATGAATTAAAATATTTTTCCGATCTAATTTCTTCTTTTGGTTTAACTATGAGGATTGATGAATTTACAAGAATCACTGCTACATCAGCAAGTTGTTTAGATAATATTTTAACAAATATAGATAATGAAATAGTTGGGTGTGGTGTTGTAGACCCATGCCTTGCTGATCATTGTGCTCAATTCCTGAATTTAAAAATAAAATCTGATCAAATTGACAATGATAGGATATTCAGAAGACATATAACATGTAAAGGCACCCAAATGTTAAAACAATTACTAAAATCTGTGGATTGGTCGTTAATAAACAATTCAATAACAGCAACGGAATTAGCTGAGTTCATAATTGACACATATGTAAAATTAACTGAAGTTTGCTTTCCAGTAAAAAAGTCAAGAATTCATTTTGAGGCACCTGTTTCTTGGTTTGACGATGAACTAAGGAAAATGCGAGTAAACCTTTCGAAGATAAAAATTACTGCTAACCTTACTAGTGATTACACTCTGTATAATCAATTCAAAAAACACTATCAATTAACAATATCGATAAAGAAAAAACTGGCATATGAGCAGTTTTTCTTAAAATCTGATAATATATCTCGAGATTCTTGGAAAGTCATCAATTATCATAGGAATAAAACTCAAAATAAAAAAGTAACTTCATGTAATATTTCATCAAACGAGTTTAATAATTACTTTACTTCGGTAGCGGGAAATATATTGAACTCGTTAGATGAGACAGATGAAAATGATGCCATGAATTTTTTGGAGGGAATATACTCCCCTTGCCACTCGTTGTTTTTAACACCTGTTAGTGATACTGAAGTTAGGAATACATTATACAGCTTGAAAAACTCAAAATGCACTGATTTTTACTTCTTAAACAAACAATTAGTGATAGAAACTCTGGATATTATTATTGATAAACTGGTCATACTTTATAATCTTTGCCTTATCGAAGGAATTTTTCCCGATGTATTAAAAGTAACAAAAGTGTTACCGCTACTCAAAAAAGGATCTCCAGAAGAAATTGAAAATTATCGCCCTATTTCTATTATTCCCATTCTTGGTAAAATTTTTGAAAGTATTTTGAATAACCGCTTAATAGAGTACATAGAAAAGTACAAAATACTTCATTGTAATCAATATGGTTTCAGAAAAAAATGCAGCACTACTCAAGCAATTCAGGAAATTGTAAGGGAAGTAGTTGATGGCCTAGAGAGAGGTCACTTCGTGTCTTTAACATTGTGTGACTTATCTAAGGCTTTTGATTGTGTCTCACACACTTTACTTTTAGACAAAATGCACAAATATGGCATAAGGGGAAATGCTCTTAATTTATTTCGATCGTATTTAATAAACAGAAAACAGGCCGTTTTTTTAAATAATAACTACTCCAATTTTCACAATGTTGAACATGGAGTTCCCCAAGGGTCTATATTAGGACCTACATTTTTTCTTCTATATCTCAACGATATATTTCATTATACCCACCCCTTAAGGTGTATATGTTTTGCAGATGATACAACCGTTATTAGTACCGACCAGAATCAATATAATTTAAATAACAAAATAGGAAACGATGTGCTTAAAATTAAAAACTGGTTTACACATAATAAACTAAAACTAAACGAGGATAAAAATCAAAATATAGTTTTCAGTTCAGATCGAAGACACATTTTTGGATATAGCATCAAATTGTTAGGGATTTTTATGGATGACAACTTAGATTGGGGCATCCATATAGACAACTTAAGTTCTAAACTCGCCAGTACAATATTTGTAATGCGTAACCTGGTTTATTTGGTACCTAAAAGTACCCTTAAAATGTGTTACTTTTCATTGTTTCATAGTCATATACAATATGGAATAGCTGTTTGGGGCAACTCTGGTCATGCCGACAGAATATTTAAATTACAAAAGAAGGTGGTGAGGATACTTGCTGGAGCGGATTTAAGGGATCATTGTAAACCATTATTTTTGAACATGGGTATTATGCCTCTACCTTCGCTTTATATGTATGCAACACTGTTGGAAATTCACGATAATAAAAATAAGTTTACCATAAACTCCCAATTACATGATCATCTAACAAGATCGAGGGATTTAATTAGGTCACAACGATTCAGACTATCAAAGAGCACAAAGAATTCAATTGATATTCACTTGTATAACTATCTGCCTAACGAAATAAAAATTCTGTCTCCACCACTGTTTAAAAATAGGATCAGAAAGCATTTTTTAACATATTGTTTTTACTCAAAGACAGAATACCTCAATACACCTTTATAACGTGTACCCAGTTTGGTCAGAATACTGTCGATTTACTATCTACATATCACATTGTATTATTGCTAATAAAATGTACTAAGTTTTATGTATTAGTTTATTTAGTTATCGATTCGGGAATATTCTTAATTATTTGCACATTTTTGTTAATTTCATATTTCAAAGATTTTTTATGTGACAGTTTAGGTTTGTTTTTTTTTTTTTTGGTTAGAGATTTTTTTATCTTAAATTTTTAATTTTAATTCTTCTGCTAATACTTACATATGTATATTACTTTAGCCAATATGGTTAAGTTAATTTTAAGTTTACATTATTATATCTTTTATTGTATTTTTTATACGGACTTCAAACTTGATGTAAAGTGGTCAATAAACGTTCTATCTATCTATATACTCGGAATACTCATTTTACTACATTTAATTCGCTGTATACTTGGCTTATTAAGAGTATATTCTTGTTTTCGCATTGAGAAGCCTCACCATCAAGCCGGATATCCCTTAGCCGGTGTCGAATCACATTCGTCAATCCGAAAGCAGAAATTTTGAAGTTCAGGAGTATCATTAGCACCGTTTTCGAACGCATCAGAGATTCCAAATGTGACTGTAATTATCGACAACTCAAGTGCATCGGTTCGTCGCATTGTTTTTCAAAGCGAAGGGAAGAAACGATTACGACCCAGACATCAATTAACCTGTTTGGGATAAATGCCTTCTAACGTAATACAATTAAAATCGTCTGAGCAGAGACGTGCAGAAATAACAATATGGGTAACTTTCAAAATAGGATTAGGAGTGTAGAGACAAGATCATTAGTCAATAAACCTAAAATTAAATTCATTGAAGGGAGTCTGGAAAAATATTTTAATTTAGCCAAGACATTCGACATCGTTAGTGTAACTCTATAAAAAAGAAGATAGCCTATTTCGCTTGAACATTTTATTGGATAAAATAATAGGATAGACAACATTAAAAATGGTACAGTTATGTCATACTGTTTTTTTTTTATTTGTAAAATTAAATAAAGTAATTTTATTATTTGTTTAATATTTATATTTTAAACAAATTTGATATGCAATAAATTATTATGTTTGCTTCCAACGCCACCTACTAACGTATCAACAAATCATACGTTGTTTACTTATGATAGACCTGTCAAATTCTAACGAAATATTAAATTATTTATAATATATTAATAAATGCATTTAAATTATTTTTTTGTAGATTCGTTGGTCTTCCTTTCCAGCCTTGATGTTTTAGCACTTCTTCTCAAATAATCCATTTCAACTGCCAACAATCTTTTTTTCAGGTCTGCATTAATTGTTCATACTTCAGAACCATAACAAAGAACTGATTCAACCATGGTTTTCCCTATTCTTTTTTTATTCCTTTTGGAAATGTTGCGATCCCCATTGAATTCGATTCCCATTACCTGGCAGTGGTTTTACAAATTTTGGAAGACTGCCTCAATATATAAATTAAACAGTAAGGGTAACATACTGCATCCTTGTCTTAGTCCTTTAGTTACTTTTATTGGCTCTGATAGTCTATTTCCAATTTTTAGGTAAGTAATGTTATCCCTGTATGCTTCTATGACTATTCCCAAAAAGTATGGACTAATGACGAGTTGATGTAAAGTTTGCCACAATTTAAGTCTTGGATTTGTATCATACGTCTTTTCTAGGTCGCTGAAGGCTAGATGTACTTTGGTACCAACCACTATTCTTTTTTCTATTAATTGTTGGAGTATTAACAAGTTGTCAGTGCAAGATCTCATCATCATCATCATCATCATTTGGCTCTACAACTCTATGTGAGTTTTGGCCGCGTTTACTGTTTGCCTCCATTGTTGTCGGTCCTGAGTAGCTATTTCCCATTGCTGTATTCCCATTTTTTCGTAGATCACAGGCTGCTGCGTCCTTCCATCTCTTTCTTGGGCAACCAACTGACCTTCTGCCAATGAGCTTTTCCCAGAATGTGGCGTTCAGGAGTCTTTCATCACTCAATCTTAGTACGTAGCCCGCCCATCTTATTTGGTTTAGTGCAAGATCTACCAGGCGTAAATCCACTTTGGTCTTCGCTAATTAAAAGTCCTACATCATCTTGTATTTTTCCATTTATTATCCTTCCAAACAATCTGCCGAAAGTAGGTAGGACACCTAATCCTCATTAGAAAATTCATTAGAAAAGTTATTAGTTCTATTAGGAGTGGACCTTCTGCTTTAAGGAACTCTACCACTATATTGCCAGGCCCTGAAGATTGCCCGTTTTTCATTTTAATTAACGCAGTACGGACGTCGTTGTTAGTAGTATTAATGTTACTATTTGTTTGTCTCTCCATACTGTATTCCTCTCTCATATATTCCAATCTGGACTCTTGGAGCAAATTTTTATAGTGATTTTCCCACTTTTCTATAGGAATTAAGCTGCTTAAGGAATTACGGGTGTTTTTCTTTAGATTAGTGATAGTTCTCCATGCTTCCGTAGTCTCAGAACCACCAATTAAATTTTTAAGTTGGACACATTTTTGTTCCCAGAAACTGATTTTTGCTTCTTATATTTGATTGCGTACTTCTCCGTTTTTTCTTTGATATGTTACTCTATTGCTAGATGTTTTATTTGTTAGCCATTTCTTATACATTTCGAATTTTTCTTGTATCATTTCTTTTACGATTTCTGCCATCCATGGTGGTTCGTGGTGTTTTTTAATAGTGGTTTGAGGTTGTTGTATGCCTGTTTTACATCCATGTTTCTTTTCATCTCATTTAGTTCCTTTTCTAGTCTAGATTGAAAAAGATGTTTAATACTTGGTTGAAATAAAAGGTGCAATTTATCTCTCCGTTTTGTACTGTGTAGTATTGTTTCTTTAACTGTCGGTGTTCTGTTTGTCGTATTGTTTGAAGGGGCACAAAAGATTAGCTAAAAGAAAGTAGTGATCTGTCCCACAACTAGATCATCTTTTTACTCTGCAGTCTTGTCACTTAAATTTTGATCTCTCATTATTATATAGTTTATGATCGACTTCTGATGTCGACTAAGGTAAGAAACCCCAACAGAAGATCCTGGTCCTTCAAGCTTGACAAAAAAAAAAATCCTCCGGAATATGGATGGAAACTTACGACGACGACACCTGGCAAAAAAAAAGGAGTTTAAAAATTGGTAATGGGAACACTCAAGGCATGACTCACAAGACAATGGAAATTTTAACTTAAATGACGAAGCAAAAAGTGGATCATAGTGCTCTCTGAAACTAAAAAGAAAGGCCAAGGAAATGAACAGATTAAAGACTACATTCATATATGGTCAGGAGTAGAGAAACACGTACACGATAAATCAGTGGTCTCAATCGTTATAAAAAATCGTTAAAAATATATATAAAAGACTATGCATACATCTCTGAAAGAATTCTGACAATAACTGTCACATTGTACGGCATCGAACCAATAGTTGTTGGAGTCTATGCGCCAACAGACGATTCAAATGAACAATTTAAAGATTCCTTTTATGAAGAGTTATCAAACATTTGTGATAAAATAGAAGTCATCAAGAAATAATACTGTTAGATCTATATGCCAGGGTAGGTTCTTAAATAGACGATGACTTAGTGGGACGACACGAAGAAATATTTAAAAATGGTTCTGGGGATAGCTTAATTAAGTTCTGTCAACTTTTTGGTTTAAAAATAATGAATACCCAATTTCAACATAAAGATATTCATAAATATACTTGGGAACGACCTTCACTCCAACAGAAGTCGATCAATAGATATCATTTGATATTAAATTGAATTATTATATTAACTAAATAAGATGTTTAAAAATAATAATTGTAAAATAATAGTTGATTAGAAACGTAGCTTATATATAAATTGTTAAATATAAATTTCTCCGTGAATGAATTTGTATCAATAGACCATTATAACGTTATATCTGTATGCTCTACGTCTGCCCTAAGGTTAATCTTATTTCAATTAAAAATAAGGTTGTTTTGATGGAACACAAGCTATTCGTAATTTCATAATTTATAAAATTACTGTATGATTAGCGACCGGAATCGGTTTTGCGTACTAACAACTAGTTATTTAGTCAATTTTTACAGAAGCCGGAAATAAATCACGGCATTTTTAATTAAAGCCTTTATGAATTGCCCCGAACGAAAGCTCATCAACACCACGCGAATTTATGGTTGGAAGAGTTATATTCGTTTTCATATTTATATACACATACACACATGCTATGCGGCAGCTTGCAATAATGGCGAATCCAGGCTCTGGATCGGTCGTGTTCCAGACAGGGCACCGGTGTCTGTATCTTTAAAAATGGAGACTTGGCAAAGCCAGCTAGACTTTTTTTATAATTTAAATGTAAAACCAAAGAGAATTCTGAAATAATGTCTTTATCGTCTTGTCTTGCAATTTTTGTCATTTTTATTAAAGATGAGATTTTTATGATGTTTTTTGAATAATGATAATTATTATTTTCTATAAATGTTCACAAGTTTATATCATATTGTTACGATAGTTTTGTGAGATTTATTTCATATCGAAAAGTCCCGTAGAGTTCAACAAGTGGAACTGGCAAAATCTCATATTAAAAGTGTGTTTTAAGAACTTCATAGTATCGTTTTTGGAGGACATTTTGATGTCAAAAGAACACTGGCTAAAGTTCGAGACAGATTTTGCTGGATTAATTGTCGTCGAGATATAAAAGGTTGGTGTAAGAAATGTGATTTATGCAACGACTTAAATGGCTACAAAAAACCCTTGAACAAATGGTCGTGGTAAAATGGCATAATATTTTTTCGAAGAACCTTTTGAACGACTTGTAGTGGATATTTTGGAGAAAACAATTACTTAATGGTTGCAATGAATCATTTTTTAAAATGGTCTGAATATAAACTTTCTTCTAATAAAAAAAGCGACTACAGTAGTAGAAGTATTCTTGACACAAGTCGTATTAAGAAATGGAGTTTCTTTAAGTGTTACATTCTGATCTTCTTCTTCTTCCTATGCCGTCCCCATTAACAGAGATTGGCGACCACATTTTTAAAAGCTTCTCTGTCTTTTGCAGCATGGAATAATTCGTCTACAGTCATGTTTGTCCAGTCTCGAATATTTCGCAGCCATGACTTCCTCTTTCTACCTATTCCCTTTTTGCCATCGACTCTACTCTGCATGATGACCTACAGAAGACTATATTTATTATTTCTTAGTATGTGTCCAAGGTATGCAGTCTTGCGTACTTTTATCGTTCTCAACAATTTTTTGTCTCGACCCATCCTTCTCAGCTCTTATTCATTGGTGACCCTAGCAGTCCATGGAATTCTCAACATTCTCCGGTATATCCAAAGTTCAAAGGCTTCAATATTTTTAACTATTTGCGCTTTTAGTGTTTATGTTTCTACCCCGTACAATAGTTGCGACCAGACGTAACATTCAACAAACCTCAGTCTCAGCGCAGTATTCAGATTTTTGTCACAGAACAATTGTTTGAATTTTAAGAACGCTGCCCTTGCCATTTCTATTCGTACCCGGATCTCTTGGCCTGGATCTAATTCTGTGTTGATGTAAGCTCCCAGATATTTATATTTTGTCACTCTCTCTATTTGCTGTCCACCAAGAGTTAGTTGTTCATTATTTATTGGACTCCTTGATACTATCATAAATTTGGTCTTATCTGTGTTGATGTCAAGTACCATTTGAATGCATTCACTATTTATTGCATCTAGTAAAGTTTGTAGTTCTTCTATACTCTCAGCCATAATTACCGTGTCATCTGCAAATCTCATGGTGTTTATGATTTCTCCACCAATTCTTATTCCCTCTTTTCTTTCCCATAAGGCTTTTCTGAATATGACCTGTGAGTATACGTTGAAAAGCGTCGGAGACAAGACGCATCCTTGCCTAACCCCTCTCGCAATCGGTATATTATTTATTTCTATATCGTTCACCTTTACTACTGCTTTCTGGTTCCAGTATATAGCCTTAATAAACTCAATGTCTTTTTTGTCTAAATTGATGTTTTTTAATTCATCTATTAACTTCATATGCTGCACTCGGTCAAAGGCCTTCCTAAAGTCTATGAAGCATACATATGCACTCTTGTTATATTCCCGACATTTCTGCAAGAGTACCGTCAACGCAAATAATGCCTCTCTTGTACCCATGCCTTCTCTGAAGCCAAACTGAGTTTCATCCATCTGCTCCTCACATTTCTTATAAATTCGGTTTTGAACAATTTTCAAGAGAATCTTTAAAGGGTGGCACATTAGGCTTATCAATCTATAGTCATTACATGACTTGGGGTTGTTGTTTTTTGGTAGAGGTAAAAATATCGATTGAAGCCATTCTTCCGGGATGTTGCCCTCTACATATAATATGGTTGAGAATTCGGGTGAGTCTTTTTATATTACCGTCATCTAAGGCTTTTAACAGTTCAACTGGAATTTGATCAGAATCCGGTGCTTTTCCTTGTTTTGCATTCTGTAGGGCATTCTTTACTTCTGAGGGTAAAATTTGTAGGTATTGTTTTTCTTCACCTATATCTTGTTCATTTTCTCTCTCGTCATGGAACAGATGGATTATATATTGTTCCCATACTTCCTTTATTTTGCTCTCTTCAGTAAGTATTTCTCCATAATTATCTCTTGTGTTCTTCTTTATCTGGTGTTGCCTGTAAGTTCTTTCATTTTTTTATGTAAGTTTGAGGTGTCATGTTTGTTGCTGAGTTCTTCCAATTCCTGGCATTCTTTGTTCATCCATTCCTCCTTAGCCTTTCTGATTTCATATTTGATTTTATTCTTGATGGTTTTATATTTATTTTCCGCTTTATTTTTGTATTTTCTTTTTTCAGTTATTAGCTCAACTATTTCCGGTGTCATCCAGTCTTTTTTAATGGTTTTCTCTTCTTCGCCTAGGACCTCCTTTCCCGCTTTTAGTATGGCTTTTTTCATATCTGCCCATTCTGATCAAAGACACATTCTGATCAAAGACGAAATTTTGAATCATAATTAAGCCAAGAATTAATGTAAATCTTGGGCATTAAGAAACCTCGCACGATCCTTCTCCATCCTCAATAAGACGGAATGGACTAAAGACATATTAGAACTGTTTGTCAATACCATTCAATGTTTGTCACTGATAATCAAAAGGATTGGGATACTTTAATTCCTGTATTCCTGTTATCCTATAGATGTTCCGAATATAAAACAACCGAATATTATAAGCAAAAAACGTTTATTCCTAACGTACTTCGAAAATTTGAGAGAAAAATTGAAGGCCTACGAAGTTGTTTGTTAAACTTTGAAGCTTCAAAGTAATAAAGCAAAGGTCAGGCTCGACATGCATGCTACTGGTACAATTTTCGAAAGAGGTGACCCAGTATGGATATACCATCCTACACTGATTCACCCTTTTGACTTTAATTGGTCTCTGATAGACCAGTTATTCGAGACAAATGATTATAAAGGATGGAGCAGTGTTAGACAGTTTCATGAGATTTATTTAATATAGAAAAATCCCTTGACGGAAAAGAAGAAGTAATAAAGAAATCTAGAATATTCGAAATGTCATCGAAAAATCCCGAAATGTCTAGTGACGTCGGGAACATCAGAAAAAATATATAAACACATGTTTTTGACAGTTGGAAGTTGTAATTGAGTTGTTAAAGTTTATACATTCAGATGCAAAACAAACGCAACGGAGAAAATTTTGGTCAAATTCTAATTACTTCATTTTTTTTATTTTTTGCCTTATTTTGATCATTTTTTTAGCACACTAAGTATAAATTTATAAATTTTGATTTGGTATAGTCAGTTTTTTGACAAAATTTTATATTTGACTTATTGAAGGGGGTTAATTAAGACGTGGTTTTATTATCCTAACTTTGAAACATCCTATAGAATAATTCCCTTTGCAAATTTTCATAAACCCTTATTTTTCGGTTACAACCATGTCTTCTAAGCATTGTGCTTTTTGTTTCATGTCAAAATATGCCTTGATTCATTTTTTAGAGCTAAATGAATTTGCCACCCACAATTTAGGACTTTTTTAATTATGATTATTTTGGAGTTATTTTATAATACGACGAGGTGGTTTTGGTTACTGTTATCATTATGTCATATTGACACTTACATTTTATTTACCTATGATTGATCATGGTTCTTATTGTCGAAGATTGTGTGAAAGCCGTTGCTCTGGTTGAAGATGGGCGAAATTATGAATATGTGGCTAGAGTACTACACACTCACCGTTCTACCATCCAAAAGGTAGTGGAACGTTTTATACGAACTGAAAAAACAAGCGTAAAGCAGGAAGTGGCAAGAAGCGGAAAACTACCGCTTTAGATGATCATTTTATATGAGTCAACGCCTTGCGGGATCGTTATTTAACAGCGGTGATCACAAGAAATCAGTTTCAAGAGTTTGGATTGAATTTTGAATGAATTTGGTTTGCAAAGTTGCAGACCAGCAACTGGGCCCAAATTACTTTAACGGCACAGAGTGGCTAGACTACAATTTTCATTGAAATTTAGGACAATGGAGTAATGCTCTTTTTACGGGTGAGTCGTGATACTGTTTTCACTCATCAGATGGGAGAGAACAAGTATGGTGTCGAACTGGAGACAGATTTGCGGAGTGCGCTTTCAGTCCCCGTGTTAGCCATGGAGGGGGTTCGGTGATGGTATGGGAAGGAATATTCCGAGGGGCGCACACTGAATTGGTATTTATTGAGGGTACACTCGTTGACTGCACACCGGTATATTGAGGAAATTTTAGCGAATCACGTAGTACCCTTTTCTCAATATATCGGTGATGATTTTGTAGCATTTTTAAATTCCTTGATATATATTGAAATCCTCTCGTATATGTATTAAAACATTAAAGAATATTTTCAGTATATTTAAAATAATAAACTGAGTTAAAATAAACCATTTTAGAGTTTGTTTATTATTTCACATATGGTTATTTCCTCGGTATTCTTTGATTGTCAAGTCGCTCGATACTGCGTTTTAAATAAATATTCCCGTTTAGTGTTTTGTTTCTATTTTTTTTTTTGAGAAATAGATATATATTTTGAGAAATATTTTTTTTTTCAAAAATAGATGGAGAATATCTAAACAAATTACGTTTCGCCGATGATATACTTCTAATAGCTGAAGATCTAGGTATGGCAAGAGAGATGGTACAGGAACTCGTTGTGGCTACAGAAAGTGTAGGTTTAAATATAAATATCTCGAAAACAAAAATCATGACCAATTTGGTACCCAACCAGAACATCAGTATTGGTGGGAAAGAAATAGAACTGGTAGATAGATATAAATACCTGGGACATGAACTGGACATGAACATGAACTGAAGAGAAGAATCGGCCTTGGGTGGGCAGCATTTGGAAAACTGAGAGAAACTTTTAAAAGTGAGCTGCCCACATGCCTAAAGAGAAAGGTATTTGATCAGTGCGTCCTCCAGTCTTGACGTACGGAGCAGAAATACTTACCTTAACAAAAGCAGCAGCTATCAAACTGAGAGTCACGCAGAGAAGAATGGAGCGGTCCATGTTAGGAATAACTCTGCGAGACGGAATAACCAACGAAGACATCAGGAGAAGAACCGGAGTGACTGACATCATCGAGAAGATAGCCAGACTAAAATGGAGATGGGCAGGACACATAGCCAGAATGACAGATGGGCGATGGACAAAGAGGTTATTGGAATTGAGGCGAAGGGAAGACAAGAAAAGCGTCGGTCGACCACCTACAAGATGGACTGACGATTTAAGAAGACTCAATAAAAACTGGATAAGAGCGGCGCAAGATAGACGGGGTTGGAAACATGAGGAAGAGGCCTATGTTCAGCAGTGGACTCTTGAGGCTGGATAATGATGATGAGTGTTTTGTTTGTACCAAGTTAAGCAAAGGATTTTTAAGAATTGACTCACACTTGCTGAGACGTTGTCAGAGACAACTGCTTCCAGCGTTTAGTCCAAATTTTTCTTCAAATTTGTAATATCTTCGTTTTTCTTCCTTTTTAATGGGAAAATGTGTAGCAGTGTGAAGTTAATAGTTACAGTTTAAAGTTTTAAGTGAGGTTTGGAAGAATTGTTGTTTCCATCCTCGTCTTCTTTGTCCCTGGTCGTCGTTCCAGACCATAGAAGCAGTCCTTTTGTTCGTGTGGCTGAGAGTTTAACCCCAGTCCTACCCCCAGAAATTTTAGTAATTCTAGTTCTAACCCCAGAAGTTTTAGTGCATTTTTTTGTGAAAGTAAGGTAACCTTTTTGTTTTAAATTTTAAAGTACCTAACGATAGAAAATTTTTTTTCTAATAATAATAATTGCTTTCATAAGGATTTGTAAAGAATTTGTAATAATTAAAAATATTAGCTATCATTTGTTAGCTATCATTTTAATTGTCCTGTTTTAAAATTTTATGTTGACATATGAAAGCTAGCTTTATTATTTTTGACATTAGTTTGTTTTGTTTTTAGAAGGTGCATGGTTTCACTTAAAAAGTTAATTCTTTTTTTGGAACAATTTTTTGTGAGTTTTGTAAACAGAGTTTGTAAACAGATAGGACAATGTAAGTGTTTTTTTTTTTTGTTATTTTGGTATTTATATCTGTAACTATCTATATAGTAATTTGTGGCATTTATTTTTGTAACTGTTTATGGTGAGACAACAATAAATAATCATAATTTTTAATAATTATTTCAATAGTTACAACTAGTTGTTGTAATCGTTATAATTTGTCACCTCGAAGCAGCGTCCTTATTTTAAATAGCCATAGGTCTTTCTTGTTGTTTGTTTGTCCATTTGTTCCAGAGGATTCATGTCAGTACCCCTTTGTTTCATTTTTGTAGTTACCCCAATCCAACCCCCTTGCCATTCACTTATCCATGACCTAGCTCCTCCAAATAAACCCTGAGTGCCGTTCGCATAAGTTTCGTTTATTTGGTTTATCCTATCTCCACCCCCAGTAACTTCTGTCCCAATTTTCAACCCCTTATAGCAATACCCTATATGGTAGGCAAAATATTTCTTTGCAGTATTAATGCAAGATAATGCGCGACCCTACCCTACAATGCGTGTCACGCAATATTTAGGGGAATTTGTTATTAATAAAATGAACTGTCCAGCGTGTTCGCCAGATCTGAACCCAATAGAGCACATTTGAGATATGCTTTGTAGAAGTATTAGAGATCACGAAGTCGTACCAGCCTTAATTAATGAACTTCGCTTGGCTCTAGAAGAGGAATCGCAAAAACTTAGGTTAAGTTACATTTAAGTTTTTTTTATGGTTTAGTTTTATCATTGTTCATTAAAACCAAGATCATGTTGTTGCTTTTAATCATTATTTATATACAAAGCTCCCATAGTCCTACTGCAAATTAATACAAAAGATAATGGTAATTATAAGAAAAGTCGTAAATTGTGGGTGGTAAAGTCATTTCGCTTCTAAAGATGAATCAATCTATATTTTCACATAAAACATATTACTTAAAAGACATGGTTGCAACCGAAAAACAAGCTTTTACAAAAATCCGCTATCAGAATAATTAGTCCACAGGATGTTTCAAAGTTAGGAAAAAAAACCACCTTTCGATTAACCCCGTATAATACGTCAAATACAAAATTTTATTTGAGTATTCACTATACTAAATTAAAATTTATAAATTTATAAACAGTGCGCTAAAAAAATCATCAAAATAGGGCTAAAAATAAAAAAAAAAAACTGAAAAAATTTGAATTTGACCAAAATTTTCTCCGTTGCGTTTTTTTGCATCTAAGCGTATATACCTGTTTAAGTAGAATAATTAAACATATCCTTGGGTAATCTTTAGTACTGCATTAAATTCTGAACTCAAATTCTGTGATAAACACTTTTAACTGAAAACTTCGGGGAACTGTATATTACTGACGTAAGTGCCTTAAGATAAAAATCCTCGAATTGATCTAATTTTCTTTATTTACGAAAATAAAAAATACACTTTCCGCACAAAACAATTTTATTGGAAAATAGCCTATTCTTTTTCCTTGGAAACACTTAATTTCATTGCTTCTCTTAGGATATATCTCGTGTTTTCAATACAATGAAGTCGTAAATCTTTCAACTACCAATTTCGCGCTTCCCTTAGAGATAAATACGGGCTTTGGCGGGTCAAGTGATTCCAAAAAGATATAGGGGTGGGTTCAAAGCCTACTTTTTACGATCGTTCAAAATTGCGACCGCTGCCGCTGCTGCTGATGCCGATGCCCATGCAATACTAGGCCTGGATCTGTTTTTCTCTCTCCTTCCATCACTATCATTTTCAAACAGTAAAAATGACACATTGCAATTTGATAGTTATCTGTTTGGATCATGGTTTTCCTGTCGACCTTTCGTAATGAAAGCTTATGTACCTGGTAGAAAAAGATTTGTATACGAGGAATGTTATTAAGACTTTATTACTAATATTAAAAGTTTTTAAATATTTTAAACAATTATCAGATAAATGTAACATTAATTAATACATGATTAGTCCCTCAAACCCTCATAAGAAATTAATCAAAATAAAAAAGTATAATTTGAGGAAGAAGTTAACGACAATGATTACTGGATAAAGTACTTATTTATGAATTTTATTTTCTTGGCGCGCATGCGGGTAATGGTCCAAATTCTTTTTAAAAAAAAAACAGTTCTTCTTCTTCTTAACATGCCATACACCAAAGTACGTAGGCGACTATCTTATTACTAGAATTCTGTTCTTGGCGGCGTGACACAGCTCGCCTGTATTGTGTATTCCTGTCCATTCTTTAATATTCCTTAACCAGGATAATTGTTTGCGGCCGGCTCCTCTCCTACCTTCAATCTTCCCTTGTAGGATTAACTGTGTAAGGTAACCAATCTTGCGTTTTTTAATTAATTCAAAGAGTTCTCTTTCCACGCCGGCTCTCTTAAGAACGTCATCGTTTCGAACTCTATCCACCCAAGGTATGCGCATCATTCTTCTCAATGAACACATTTCAAATGCTTCAAGTTTGTAAACTTGAAGCATTGTAAAAAAACAGTACACCACTGAAATATTTATTATAAATTAAAAAATCATTTTTGAATTTCTCGTTTGATTTATGACAAAAATCTTTCCTGGCTTTTTTTCATCTCATGCTCTGTTTTTATGCAAAAAATAAAACATATTTGTTCATATTTTTTATCTGTTAACAGATACATAGACATCTTGACTGTCTTTTTCATTTTATTCGGATCTACTCTGTATGAGTACAAGAAACCAATTCGCTAATGATTTGTGCTTAGTTGAGGAGACATGTCGTGGAATGGAAATCTTAGATTCCCCATGTCTCTATTAACATCTTTATCAACGTCTGCTTTGCCTTGCAATTTTTAGAAGGCTCAGATTCAGGCAGAAATCTGAATTGTGTTTCGAAACTATTTTACGGATTTATTATCAGATGTCGCTATTACATCCGTTTCGAAGCCATTTTAATGTTGCTTCTTAAAGACAGAAAAGATTTATTTTTCATGTTGAGAACGCCTATGGATAGCTGTTCTGATGAGCCTTATTAAGGCGAAATACGTATAAACAGATACAAAGACGCTTTGTACGTGAAATCAAATCTTGACTGTCTTTTTCATTTTAGTCGGATCTACTCTGTATGAGTACAAGAAACCAATTCGCTAATGATTTCTGCTTAGTTGAGGAGACATGTCGTGGAATGCAAATTTTAGATTCCCCATGTCGCTATTAACATCTTTATCAACGTCTGCTTTGCCTTGCAATTTTTAGAAGGCTCAGATTAAGGCAGAAATCTGAATTGTGTTTCGAAACTATTTTACGGGTCAACATTTAATTTGACGACAGAGAACTATTAAAATGACAGCATAGCCACACCCTAGGATTTACTATAATATTTATATATATATTAATTATTACAATTCCTTTAAATTATGCAATTATCAAAGCAATTATTATTTTAATGTTTATTTTTCAATCAAAAGTTTAAAACAAAAAAGTTTATATATATTTACTGAAATTATGCTGGAATTTCTGCTACACACTAACAAAAAGGACTACATCGTTGGTCTGGAACGTTGATCAGCCGGGACAAATATAGGTGAGGTAGAAACAAATCAGCGGCACATTTTTACAAAACTGGAACCGTTTAACTGATTAAACTGATTAAACTGATTAATATTAACACATTCGCTGCTAACTTTTTTCGAGAAGTGTTATCCAAGAGCAGCAATAACTTTTTTCTAAAATATCATTGTAATTGATATTAGAATATATAATAATATAAAATTAATTAAATAAAGTGTATATTTATTTATAAAATAAGATTTGAATTTTTGACTCCGATGGGAGTCATGCGCACTTGGCTTAAGATTTCTAGTGTAATGGCAAAATACAGAAAGATTCACATATTAATTGATAATTGAGTGTAATTTCAAAGCATTTAACACAAAATCCGGGTTGATCAGGACAATTTTCGCAGTGATACGTTGTCTGCTTTCTAATTTTGTTTTTGGAGCATATTTTACAACGCTTTCTGTTTGTCCTTACTATACTATAAATACTATGTCTGCAGGCAGGAATATTTCTTGTTTTTCACAGTTTGAATGGTCCGGCATACTTTCCGCCATTTTGAATCACGAAACTACCACAGCAAAGAACTGGTAAAATTTTTTGATACTTTCGGTCCTTACTCACTCCCTGACAAACATTAACTAACGTCGGAGTCGTACTAAGTAAAATATACCGTCTTAAAAATTAACGGATTGCTGTTTCCGATCGGAGTCATGCGCACCTAGCAAAGGACCACTTTGACTCCGATCGGAGTCATGCGCAGCGAAAGTGTTAACTTTACAATTAACTGCCACTATACAGAAGATTTCCCTGAAAAGGGCGAAGAATGAGAAAACCATACAAATTCGACGAAGAATTTTGGCAAACGCTAGAAGCAGTTGTCAACGCTGACAACGCCTCAACGAGAGTGGTTATGAAATTAGTAATGAAAGGTGGACGAAGAGATTGCTTGAGTGGAGGCCAAGGTTAGACAAAAGAAGTAGAGGAAGATCCCCTACTCGTTCAACTGACGAACTCAAGAAAATATCAAGAAATTGGATGAACAGTGCTTAAGATAGAGCACAATGGACAAAAATGAAAGAGGCCTATGTCCAGCAGCGTGTGCTAAAGGCTGGGTGATGATGCTGATGATAGTTTGGGTTTGTTTTGAATAATTGGTATCTGAATTAGACGGATTTGCTTCTTTTCTATGTTCTGACTAACTTTTTTTTTATTTAGACAGTTGTAAAATTCTGGTGGATTATTATTTTTTTTAATATCTTACGATTTGTAAAAAGTAAGTTTACCTGCAAATTAAGTTAAATATAATAATATACATAGTATTTGTGTATATAAGAAGAGTGGTGGTTTTATCGACCTTGGATATTGTAGAAGTGATGACGAATTTACGAAAACCTTTTAAGCCCCTTTTTAATCCGGTGCTTGTTTCGAAGGCCCCCTGGTATGCACCCTTGTACATTCACCTTATCACCAACAAGTTCGAGTCAGTGATTCGGTAGTTCAATGAGTAAAATCCCCAATTTATCGCACAATATCTGTCCGTTCAGCTTTTCAAAAATGTCCTTCATAAAACGTTATAATGTTCTGCCGACACGTGCATAAATGAGATGAGTCGTCGGTTCAAACAACTTCTTTCGCACCAATTTGAGGAGCCCTGCCGAAAATTCAGCAGGGCCGCTGCGCCGTAAAGGGAAAGATGCTGGAGCTTTTCAACATATAGATTTAGGTTATGTTCTGTGACAATCACGTGCATGTATGCGGTCATGTTGGCAATAGTTTTTGTTAGCTTGTATATATACGATGGGATGGAAGTTGTTGTGAACGATGGAACCATGTGTGTGTAAATGAAAAATGATTGTGTACACACTGGAGATTCTAAATAAACATCACACAAAGGAGAACGATGTCATCAGTAGTTGGTTTATTTAAATATGCCTTTCGTCTTAAATTAAAAAACGTATTATACGTACACTAAGGGGAAAAAGGTAGAGCAACATTTTGACCAATCTATTCCAAATATGCATTACTTATTAAAATACAGGTATAGATGTAAATAGGTAGAAATCTAATTTGTACTACTCATTTTCTCTGGCGAAAATATGTGGTACAAGGAAAATACCAGAGATACTTAAATGGTTAAAATAAAGTTTCGAATGCAAATTATCAAATAGCCAAAGTGGCGCAACATTTGAATGATTTTCCCCCAAAAAAAATAAACATAATTACGATATTCGTTAGTAAATTTATTTTAAAATATTTTAATACTATTGCTGTGCTGAATTATTCATGACACTTGTTAATCAAATTTCGAAAGGTTTAAGGTAGAGAGTAGTAAATACGTTCATAGAGGAAAAAATGAAAAACTAGCTCAAGTTTTAATAAAATTGTACTTACAAATTTAAGATTCATCTAAATACTTTATATCAATGTTTGTTTCAGAAAACATCTTCTTCTTCTCTTTCCTTTTTGTATGTAGGCTTTAAAGCCTGTTTCTTCTTCAAAATTAGCCTCCTAAATAGTTTAAATTATCGCACCATCTTTTTCTTGGTCTGTTTGTATGTTTTCCATTTGTTTGCTAGTATTTTATTGTATTCCTTCAATTCTGCCATTTCTTTCCATTGATTTCTTATGAATCTCCATATTTGTTTTTGTCTACCGTAGAAAGTCACTTTCCATCCTTTTTGTAAGCTGTTTCCAGTGTTCTTTTAGAAAACATTTTAGACAACATTAAAGTCGATATTGTGATGCAATGAAATAAAAATGGCGGTTTTACGTAAAATCAAACCTACCGTAATGTAAAAACTGCCATAATGGTATAATTTTAACGGCATAATTTGTTGTTTTTAGATATAAATATTCTCGTTTAACACACAGAATGTTGTACTCTTGATTCAAAAATATCTCTAGTAACATTATCAACACTTCTGACGAAACCCAAAATTATGTGGCGGAGGTTTACCTAAAAATAAAAGACTTACTTTGAAGGACTCGTGTTTTATGTCTTTTTTATATCTAACAGTAATGTTTTCCGTAACTTAGATGTACGCAAAACAATTTTTACTGCCTGAGAAATAGATCAGGTGCCGAGCTTTCGACATCCTCTCTGATGTCTTCTTCAGGCCTTTCAGAGTCTCAGTCTTAGCAATTCCAAACACTACACTGTTAATTGCTTACTCCACTACTGCTTTTGGGAACGACTTATGGTTCATTTATACCATCGATTATGACGTGGTTTACTGACATGGTACTTTGGTGGAAGTTGTCGCAAAGATTTCTGACGGAAATATTATGATAAGTAAGTGAAGCAGACGATGTTTTTTTACGGGAGGTCTGCATGTCGAAGGTAACCAGGTGTCGCATCTCTTTAAATGAGACAATTTGACTTTTTTCTTTTTTTGGCTTAATGTATATCAATTTTATGACCTGTATGAAAATAATGTTCATCTAGAGCTCAAATTAAATCCGAATTGCGAACAGAAATAAAATCTTCAAAAATCCTATTTTAGATTCTACGATTGGTTTGACCTATGTAAGATGGAGGAGAGTCTGCACAAAGAATTTCATACACTACATGTTGTTCATTTAGAATGTTGTCTCTGTTGATCGGTGAAGAGACAAAAGTTTTTGGTAGGGGGTAAATATTTTCTTTATTCGTCTTGATTTGATGATTTTGTCAAAAGCTCTCGTATGATGAGGGAAGTATTTCGATTGAGATTAAGCGGGATATTCAAGCCTCTGGATACTACTTCTTCTTCTTAACGTGCCCTATCAAGTCCCCTTGACGTTGGCGATTAACATGGCGGAACTGTCTCTGTCTTGAGCTATTCTAAAGAGTTGCTCAGCTTTCCTCATTCCTGTCCACTCCCTGATATTCTTCAACCAAGAGGCCTGCTTTCTACCAATTCCACTGCGTCCTTCGATTTTACCCATCATAATAAGTTGAAGAATATTATATCGGTCTCCCCTTACTACGTGTCCA